>NC_045806.1:72644248-72736045 GCF_009873245.2 Balaenoptera musculus | reverse complement strand
CTCTCACATTGAGATGGTAACCTGGTAACTGGGGGAATATTGTCATCTATGTGTAAGTATAAGAAGGAAGAGACTAGAAAGGAGACCAAGTTAGAGTTGATGGTGGGAGGGGAGGATGTTTTGTTGAAACCAGGAAAGACAAAATCACTGATGCTAAAGAAAGAGTAAGTGGTGGTAAACTGTATGTGGAGAAATAGGGTTAAGTCAAGGCCTGGCAAAATGACACTTAGCTAAACACTTAAAAATCTGCCAGAGTGAAACAGCAAAAGATTTTCAACTGCTCTCACTTCAGCTGCTTCCTGAAAAGCTGCACTCAAGTCAACCTGCCCTCACCACTCTGGTCTTCCTTTCAATCCCGTTCTTACTCTGCATCCCCACCTCCTGCTACCGAAATTAGCCTACCTCTGTCATTGTTTAAAACTCCCACCAGCAGGATCCTGTCCCTTATTTATTTGTACCCCTAGATACTGCTCAAGTTGTCTCTCTTGCCTTTTTGTCTGGATCCTCTTGCTCGTGGGACCTGTCCCTAGTTCAGGGAATCTAAGTGGCTTTTCAAATACCTAAGTGAGTAATAAACATTTTAATTAATTTTGGCAACTGACTTTTGGGTGGTCTGTTTTACCTACATGCACTTCAGAAGGGGGAGTGAGTGGCACACCAACAGCCATTGGATGGTATCATAACAAGTATCTTATACATCAGAGAGCACTCAAGTCAGATTAGACTGAAAATCACCCATTGGCTTTAGCAACAAAGAGGTGTATGGTGACCTCTTTCATAACATAATTAAATGTGCATCAACTTACATGTTTTATATACCCACTGTTAGAGTTAAAATTATATAGTATACCTTCATTTATCTGACATTATTAGACAATGGAATGTTGTAGTAAATAAAATATTCTTGTCAATGATTCCCATGCATGATCTAGAATAGTATCTGTCACAGAGTAAGCACTTAATAAATTTTTCTGGAATAAATAAATGACTTACATAAGTTCATCAATATTTAGAGAAGTAGAAGATGAAAATATAACTACTATCAAAACCTTACTGACTGGATTTTATTCAATTAATTTTCTTTCACGAGTATCTGACCCCTCCAGAAAAATCATACTATATAAGCAAGGATTTTCAGCATTTAGTTAGCATAACCGAGAAATGTTGGTTAATGGAAAGTAACACATCCAGGGGTTTTTGATCCTACTACATTTTTGTTGTTGGTTTGGGGGAGCATTCAGGGAAAGACCATAATTTATCATGTAAACTAAAGATTACACGCTGATTTCTGAAGGCACAGATATCTTTGCCCCAGTTATAAATAAGAACATGAACAATTTCCTGGATGGAAGTGTCTGAAAATATATTTTAAAACTTGATTGATCTCCTTCCATATACATGTGTCTTAAATTCCTTTTTTTAGGTAATAGCATTTCAGTCATTTGAGTTTTCATAGCTACAGACACTCACGGAGACAAACAGTGCTGATTGATGGAGAGCTGTGGTTGGTAAGGTGCCCTATAGCATAGTTTCTTCTACTAAGGAGTGAATGAGACTTGAGGACAGCAAACTAATAATTTTAGAGGAAGGTCATGAAACAAGAATGATTTCCATCATACACATACATACTCATATTGCCCTCTTGATGTATCTTTCAACTGGCCAAACGGTTTAAATCCATTCTACCTTACCTCCAGTCACATTACTTGATGTTGTAGAAAAATTGCTATGTTAAATGCCACTTAGAGCTAGGGTATAGCATCTAAAGCTTAGTACAACTTATTATATAGTAATATTGTCCTTATGAGAATTTTTGTGCTTAATTTCTTTTTAGAAAACCCATTGTTATTCTGACTCAAAACCACATTGACATTCTGAACTGAAAGCAATTTAATTATTTGCTTATTATTGAACTTTGTCTTTAACCCAAGGGGAAAATTAGAAAGGAAAGCAATAAAATGATGTGGTCTTCAAGTGACAAGTGAAGATGAGACATTAAAAATATAATTAAGTCATGCTTTTTGGCATTCATATACTATTTGTATAATTACTTATGTAGAGAGGCATAATAACAATACACAGGAGCCTGACTACCTGATCATCTACTCTAGTAGGGAATTCAGTATAAGGCAAAACCAGCCAAAATTTATTCACCTCATAACTAAGACTCCAAGTACACCATGATAACCAGGATCCAAGGTATTTTGCATTTACACAACTCTTTTTAGCACTTCAGAGGTAAGACACTACATGTAAATTCTTTGAGATTCTCTCCTTGGCCTTGAGAAATCCTGCCTCAAGACTTTTTTTTTTTTTTTTTACAAGCAAAATAACATCCTTTATTTTTTGAGTTCAAAACTCTAATATAAAATTATTTTTTTAAAAAAACGGTATAGTCACATCATGCACTTGTCTAGTTATAAATACACAGTTACACAGTTTCCTAAGCCATTGGCAAAGTTTGTTGGCTCTATACTTTTTTTTGTTTTGCCTTTTTTTTTAATGTCTGAAACATTTATATTAACATATTTCCATACAAATACAAATATAAGATTTTTAGAAATTTCATGTAATGTCTGAAACATTTATATTAACATATTTCCATACAAATAACCCAATGAAAGTTTAGTATTAGTTGTTTTGTTTGTTTTTTTATACTGCAGGTTCTTATTAGGCATCAATTTTATACACATCAGTGTATACATGTCAATCCCAATCGCCCAATTCAGCACACCAGCATCCCCACCCCTCCGCAGTTTTCCCCCCTTGGTGTCCATATGTCCGTTCTCTACATCTGTGTCTCAACTGCCTCAAGACTTTTCCACGTTCTCTCCTGTAGAGGACACTTGCTTACCTGGACTATTCCAACTATTTTATTCCAACTTCTGAGACCATAGTAGAATAATTATCACAGCTAAATAGTAGTATTTTTTGTTTGATCTTGGGAAAATTTAAGTGCAATCAGCTTTGTACCTAAAAGAACACTGTGGTGGAGGAGTAGGGGCAGACATGGCCGGCTTGAATCAAAACTAGGAAAGAGATAAAATTTGTTTTTGTCCACCCACTTCCCTTTAGTAATTTTTGTTACTCTCTTTGGTGTCTCTGCTCATTAAACTACACTAACTTTCCTTTAATATTTCCTAACTTACCCTTTTCCACAGAGACTAGGAAGCCCTTCTGACTCTTAGATACCCAGTGTCCTCATTCTGAGGAACTGGATGTCTGGTTTCACCTTGGTGACAATGACATTTACTTCCAATTTTCTAGAATATGTTTGTCTTTTATACTCTTCTGAGCCCTGTTCTCTAAATTTATTTACATGATGAAAACTGAGTACTAATACTAGGACTTCCAGAGATATGCTATCCAAAAGAGTGATCTAATGTAAAGATTTTACCTTCTACAGCAGTCTGATGTGAGATATATTTGGAGGCATATAGGCATATCAGAACCTCTCACAACTCATAACACAGTATTCATTCATTATCAATATACCTAAGGTATGCTTGGAATTTAGTACCAAATTCAGTCATGTAAATGTGTAGAACACACTCTTCATGACAGTTGAGATAATAATACAGGATTTCTGGATCATAATATAATACATTCGTTAATAATAACATTAAATTATATTCCTATTTTGAAAACCACAGACCAGTGAACTTGATACCATTTCTATATAATATTACTGAATATATAACTAAAAATATGATCTCTAATCAGAGCAGCTGATATTTTATACCATGCCCTTGACAAATACTATCTCATTTAATCTTCAGAACAACCTTGTAGAATAGGTTCTATTATTTTCTCTACTGAAAACAATGAAATTGAGGTTCTAAGAAGTTAGCTAACGATTATGGACTTAATGTTTTTGTCTCCTCAAAATTGATATGTTGAAACTCTACCCCTCAGTGTGATGGTATTAGGAGTTGAGGCCTTTGGAACATAATTAGAATTAGATAAGATCATGAGAACACAGGTCTCATGAATAGAATTCATGCCTTTATAAAAGTCATGAGAGAGCATGCTTCCGCTTTCTGCTCTCTGCCATGTGAGGATACAGAGAGAAGTCGACATTTTGCAACCCACAGTTGAGCCCTAACCAGAATCTGACTGTGCTGGCACCCTTGTCTCAGACTTCTAGCCTCCCAAACCGTGAGAAATAAATTGCTATTGTTTACCATCAGTTTATAGTATTTTGTTATAGCTGCCTGAGCTAAGGAAGTAACTCTTCCAATATGACACAGCTGGTAGGCAATGGAATGTGAATTGAGTCCGAATCCATCTGATTCCAGACTCCTTGTGCATAGCCCAACATGCTTCTATGGTGGTAATTAGGATGAATTCACTAAATACACATCACATAAATACAAGCTCATTTCCTTATTAAGTTACATAAGTAGGTACAAAAATAAATACATTTATTTCTGGACTCTAGCAACACATACGACTGTTTCCTCTCATGATATTCCTGAAAATAAAAGATGCTGATTTACAAATGTTAGCAAAGAGACGTAGACTTGGAACTACTGAAAAATTTCATCTAGAAGATTTAAAGTAGTGTGTCCTTGACCCTTTCCTCAAGAACACTCTTAGAGATTTGTATGGAAGCTATAAACCGGAAGTCATATGTTGATGTCACACAGGCTGAATTTGACCCTCATATATTGTTTCTTTGGCCTATCCAATATTTTTGAATACTTTGAATCTGTTCCTAAAGAGGATACACGTTATTAATGTGAACTTATTTCCCATAGTTGGGGAATTTTCCATCTTGAGGTAATGCTCACCTTCCAGCATAAAAGATGAAAATGTCTTTTACTCACATCTTTAGTCTCCCTTGCAGCAGTGTTGTAGTCGCATGACCCAGGTTATAGCAATCAGACATATGCCCTCTGTGTCTACCGGAAACTAGTTATTTCATCAAATATGAAACACTATGGCTTAAAAAGGCACACCAGTTTCTTGTACCATTAAGAAAGAAAAAAATTGCTGCCGATTAAACAGTGCCACACAGTTGATTATAAAATGCATTGTGATTCCCTAGATGTTAAAAATGTGAAAAAATAGATGCCTTGGAATTAAGGTAATTGTGCTAAGAAACAAGGATTGGATAGTATCAAGTCACCCAAATTGGAAGCAGTGGCAGTAGCTATATAATTTCCAGGGACAGCTGCTCCATTTGAACATTAACATCTAGCATCAGGGATGTTCAGTGTCTAGAACCAATAATGGTGGCAAATGGTATCTGCAAGGGGATAGTTCCAAATGATTTAGGGCATTAAACTTTGCTGCATAATGACTAAGCCAGATTCTTTAGACTTCCCAGATATCCTGTGGCCTCTCCAATTTTTTGTGATTAAATAAATGTAATATTCAATTTTCCATTTCAACCATTTTCTAGTGTACCATTTAGTGGTTTTTAGTGTAGTCACAGTGTTGTGCAACCATCCTTACCTGTTATAAATCAAATTTCTTAAATAAGTTTAGATAACTTAAATTTCTTTAAATAAGAAATTTCTTATTTCTTCTTCTTAAATAAGTTTAGATAAGAACTTTGTATATCTGGAAGAATTTTTGTTTCATCTAGGGTATCCAATTGGTTAATATACAGTTTCTTAAATTTCTTCTTAAATAAGTTTATATAAGAACTTTGTATATTTGGAAGAATTTTTCTGTTTTGTCTAGGGTATCCAATTGGTTAATATACAGTTTTCATAGTATTCTCTTATGATCTTTTTTATTTCTATAAGTTGGTAGTTGTGTTTCCTCTTTTGCTTCTGATTTTAGTACTTTGATTTTTTTTCTTAGTCTTGTAAATTTTGTTGATTATTTTATAAAACCTAACTAACTTTTAATTTTGTTATTTTCTTTATTATTTTATGGTTTCTCTTTTGTTTATCTACTCTCTAATCCTTATTATTTCCCACCTTCCACTAGCTTTGCATTTAGTTTGCTCTTCTTTTTCTACTTCTCTAAGGTGTATAGGTAGGTTATTATTTTGAGATCTTGCTCCTTTTTAAAAAATGTAGGTATTTAAAGCTACAAATTTCCCTCAGACCATTGCTTGGCTGCATCTGTAGGTTTTGGTATATTATATTTTAAATTTTAATTTTAAAAAAATTTTATTGAAGTATAGCTGATTTACAATATTGTGTTAGTTTCAGGTGTACAGCAAAGTGAATCTGTTATACATATACATATATCCACCCTTTTTAGATTATTTTTGCATATAGGCTGTTACAGAGTATTGGGTAGAAAGAGTTCCTATGCTATACAGTATGTCCTTATTATTTATCTATTATATATATAGTAGTGTGTATATGTCAATCCCAATATTCCAGTTTATTCCTCCTCCCCACTTGCCGCCTGGTAACCATAAGGTTTTTTATCTACATCTCTAACTCTATTTCTGTTTTGTAGATAAGTTCATTGGTACCATTTTTAGATTCCACATGTAATTGATATCATATGATATTTGTCTTTCTCAGTCTGACTTACTTCACTGAGTATGATAATCTCTAGGTCCATCCATGTTGCTGCAAGTGGCATTCATTCTTTTTTATGGCTGAGTAATATTCCATTGTATATATGTACCACATCTTTATCCATTCTTCTGTTGAAGGACATTTAGGTTGCTTCCATGTGCTGGCTATTATAGATAGTTCTGCAATGAACATTGGGGTGCATGTATCTTTTCAAATTATAGTTTTCTCCAGATATATACCCAGGAGTGGGATTGCTGGATCATATGGAAGCTCTATTTTCAGTTTTTTAAGGAACATTCATGATGTTCTCCATAGTGGCTATACCAATTAACATTCCCACAAACAGTGTAGGAGGGTTCCCTTTATACCACACCCTCTCCAGAATTTATTGTTTGCAGATTTTTTGATGATGGTCATTCTGACTGGTGTGAGGTGATACCTCATTGCAGTTTTGATTTGCATTTCTCTAAATTAGTGATGTTGAGCATCTTTTCATGTGCCTCTTGGCCATCTGTATGTCTTCTCTGGAGAAATGTCTATTTAGATCTTCCCCCCATTTTTTGATTGGGTTGTTTGGTTTTTTTGATATTGAGCTGCCTGAGCTGTTTGTATATTTTGGAGATTAATGTCTTATTAGTCACTATGTTTGCAAATATTTTCTCCCATTCTGAGGGTTGTCTCTTCATTTTGTTTATGGTTTCCTTTCTTGTGCAAAAGCTTTTAAGTTTAATTAGGCTCCTTTTGTTTATTTTTGTTTTTATTTTCATTACTCTAGGAGATGGATCTAAAAATATCTTGCTACGAATTATGTGAGACAGGGTTCTACCTATGTTTTCCTCTAGATGTTTCATAGGATCATGCCTTACATTTAGGTCTTTAATCTGTTTTGAGGTTTCTTTTGTGTATGTTATTAGGGAGTGTTCTAATTTCATTCTTTTACATGTAACTGTCCAGTTTTCCCAGCACCATTTACTGAAGAGACTGTCTTTTCTCCACTGTATATTCTTGCCTCCTTTGTCATAGATTAGGTGATCTTAGGTGCATGGGTTTTTCTCCATATTTTCTACCCTATTTCATTAAACGTATTTCTATGTTTTTGTGCCAGTACCATACTGTTTTGATGACTATAGCTTTGTATTATAGTCAGAAGTCAGGGAGCCTGAAACGTCCAGCTCCATTTTTCTTTCTTAGGATTGCTTTGGCTATTCAGGGTCTTTGGTGTATCCATACAAATTGTAAAATTTTTTGGTCTAATACTATAAAAAATGCTATTGTTAATTTGATAGGGATTGCATTGAATCTGTAGATTACTCTGGGTAGTATAGAAATTATGACAATATTGATTCTTCCAGTCCAAGAACATGGTATATCTCTCCATCTGTTCGTGTCATCTTTGATTTCTTTGGTCAGTATCTTATAGTTTTCTGAGTACAGGTTTTTGCCTCCTTAGGTAGGTTTATTCCTAGGTATTTTATTTTTTTGATGTGATGGTAAATGGGATGGTTTCCTTAATTTCTCTTTCTGATCTTTTGTTGTTAGTGTGTAAGAATGCAGGAGACTTCTGTGTATTAATTTTGTATCCTGCTACTTAACCAAATTTATCGATGAGCTCCAGTATTTTTCTGGTGGCATCTTTAGAATTTTCTATGTGTAGTATCATGTCAACTGCAAACAGTGACATTTTTACATCTTTTTCCCAGTTTGGATTCCTTTTATTTCTTTTTCTTCTCTAATTGCAGAGGCTAGGACTTCCAAGACTATGTTGAATAAAAGTGGAGAGAGTGGATATCCTTGTCTTGTTCCTGATCTTAGCGGTATTACTTTCAGTTTTTCACCATTGGGAGTGATGTCTTCTGTGGGTTTGTCGTATATGGCCTTTATTATGTTGAGGTAGTTTCTCTCTATGCCCAATTTCTAGAGTCTTTTTTATCATAAATGGGAGTTGAATTTTGTCAATAGCTTTTTCTGCCTCTATTGAGATGATCATAGGGTTTTTATTCTTCAGGTTGTAATGTGGTATATCACACTGATTGATCTATGTATGCTGAAGAATGCTTGCATCACTGAGATAAATCCCACTTGATCATGATGTATGATCCTTTAAATGTGTTGTTGGATTCTGCTTGCTAATATTTTGTTGAGGATGTTTACATCTATATTCAGCAGTGATATTGGCCTGTAATTTTCTATTTTGTGATATCTTTACCTGGTTTTGGTATCAGGGTGATGGCAGCCTCATAGAATGAGTTTGGGAGTGTTCCTTCCTCTGCACTATTTGGTAATATTTTCAGAAGGATAGGTGTTAACTCTTCTCTAAAGGTTTGATAGAATTCATCTGTGAAGCCATCTTGTCGTGGAATTTGTTTGTTAGAAGCTCCTTAATCACAGTTTCAATGTCATTACTTGTGATTGGTCTGTTAATATTTTCTATTTCTTCCTGGTTCAGTCCTGGAAGGTTGTACTTTTCTAAGAATTTGCCCATTTCTTGCCGGTTTTCCATTTTATTGATGTATAGTTGCTTGTAGTAGTATCTTATGATCCTTTGTATTTCTCTGGTGTCAGTATTAACCTCTACTTTTTCATTTCTAATTTTATTGATTTGAGTCCTCTCCCCTTTTTCTTGATGAGTCTGGCTAAAAGTTTATCAATTTTGTTTATCTTCTCTAGTCTTTTCTTCATCCCTATTTTATTTCTGCTCTGACATTATGATTTCTTTCCTTCTACTAATTTTGGTTTTTGTATATTCTTCTTTCTTTAGTTGCCTTAGGTGCAAAGTTAGGTTGTTTATTTGAGATTTATCTTTCATGAGGTAAGATTGTATTGCTATAAACTTTCCTCTTAGAACTGCTTTTGCTGCGTCCCATAGGTTTTGGATTGTCCTGCTTTTGTTGTCATTTGTCTCTAGGTATTTTTTGATTTCCTCTTTGATTTCTTCAGTGATCTCTTGGTTGTCTAGTAACATTGTTTAGCCTCCATGTGTTTGCGTTTTTTACAGTTTTCTTTTTTTTTTTCTGTAATTGATTTCTAATCTCAGCATTGTGTTTGGAAAAGAAGCTTGATATGATTTCAATTTTCTTAAATTTACCAAGGCTTGATTTTTGGTCCAACATGTGATTTATCTTGGAGAACATTCCGTGTGCACTTGAGAAGAAAGTGTATTCTGCTACTTTCAGATGGAACGTCCTATAGATATCAATTAAGTCTATCTGGTCTAATGTGTCATTTAAGGCTTGTGTTTCCTTATGAATTTTCTATCTGGATGATGTGTCCATTGGTGTAAGTGGAGTATTAAAGGCCCCAACTATTAATGTGTTACTGTCAATTTCCACTTTTATGGATGTTAACATTTGCCTTATGTATTGAGATGCTCCTATGTTGGGTGTTATAATTGTTATATCTTCTTCTTGGATTGATCCTTTGATCATTATGTAGTGTCCTTCCTTGTGCCTTGTAATAGTCTTTAACTTAAAGTCTATTTTATCTGATATGAGTATTGCTACTGCAGCTTTCTTTTGATTTCCATTTGCATGGAATGCCTTTTTCCATCCCCTCACTTTCAGTCTGTATGTTTCCCTAGGTATAAGGTATCTCTTGTAGACAGCATATATATGGGTCTTGTTTGTTTGTTTTTTTTTATCCATTTAGCCAGTCTGTGTCTATTGGTTGAAGCATTTAATCCATGTACATTTAAGGTAATTATTCATATGTATGTTCTTATTGCCTTTTTAAAAATTGTTTTGGGTTTGTTTTTGTAGGTCTTTTTTCTTCCCTTCCTGTTTTGTTCTTTTCTCTTATGGTTTGATGACCATCTGTAGTGTTGTGTTTGTGTTTCTTTTACTTTTTTGTGTGTTTATCGATTATAGTTGGGGTTTGCTGTTCCCATGATGTTTTGATATAGCAGTCTATATATGCAAAAGGTTGTTGTAATTTGCTGGTCTCTTTTCCATACAGAGAAGTTCCTTTGGCATTTGTTGCAAAGCTGGTTTGGTGGTGCTGAATTCTCCTAGCTTTTGCTTGTCTGTAAAGCTTTTGATTCCTCTGTTGAATCTGAATGAGAGCCTTTCTGGGTAGAGTATTCTTTGTTGTAGGTTTTCCCCTTTCATCACTTGAAATGTATAGTGCCACTCCCTTCTGGCCTACAGAGTTTCTGCTGACAAATCAGCTGATAAACTTATAGGCATTTGCTTGTATGTTATTTGTTGCTTTTCGCATGTGGCTTTTAATTTTGTTTTTTGTCTTTAATTTTTGTCAGTTTGATTAATATATGTCTCGGTGTGTTCATCTTGTATGGGATTCTCTGTGCTTCCTGGACTTGAGTGAGTGTTTCATTTCTCATGTTAGGGAAGTTTTCAGCTACAATATCTTCAAATATGTTTTCAGGCCCTTTCTCTTTCTCTTCTCTTTCTGGGACCCCTATAATGTGAATGTTGGGGTGTTTAATATTGTTCCAGAGGTCTATGAGACTGTCCTTATTTCTTTTCATTCTTCTTTCTTTATTCTGTTCTGTGGCAGTGATTTCCACCACTCTGTCTTCCAGTCACTTATCCGTTCTTCTACCTCAGTTATTCTGCTATTGATTCTTTCTAGTGTATTTTTTTTTCATTAATTGTATGGTTCATCTCTGTTTGTTTGTACTTCAAATCTTCTACCTCCTCATTACACATTTCTTCTATCTTCTCAATCTGTACCTCCATTCTTTTTCCAAGATTTTGGATCATCTTTACTATCATTACTCTGAATTCTTTTTCAGGTAGATTGCCTATCTCCTCTTCATTTAGTTGTTCTTGTGGGTTCTTATCTTGTTCCTTTGTTTGCAACATATTTCTCTGTCATCTCATTTTGTCTAACTTTCTGTGTTTGTGGTCTCCTTTCCACAGGCTGAAGGATCATAGTTCCTCTTGCTTCTGGTGTCTGGCTCCTGGTGGGTGAGTTTAGTTCATGGGTTTGTGCAGGCTTCCTGATGGGAGGAACTGGTGGCTGCCCTCTGGTGGGTGGGCTGGCCAGTTGTAAGGCTCCTGGAGCTCAGCTGTGGTTTCAGCTCCACCTCTGAGTGTGGGCCCCTCACAGGGTTCTGCTTCTGAAGTTGCCTCAGAGCACACGAGTCAGCCCTGGTGAAGAGGGGGCATGGAGATTGTGGCAGCCAGCGTCGTGGGAGCCCCAGCAGCAATGGGGCATGTGGGGGAGCCAGTGGCTTTGGGCATGAGAGAGACATCCATGGCAGCAATGGAGCAGTTGGGGGAGCTGGCGCCTATGGGCACAAGAGATCCAGCCCCAGCAGGGGCCCTTCCTGGTGCCCAGGGAGGCAGCAGCTGGAGCATGGGGAGACAGGCTATAATGGAGACCTTGCCCTTTGTGCATCACTCAACATTGGCGCTACGCTTCTATGGTTTCCTCCACAAGCATTCCTGGTTTCAGATTTCCTCACTCCTATCCCCTCAGGCCGTCTACTCACAGCCAACAGCAATCCTCTCCCTAGGTTTGCTCTCCAAACCCCACGTTCTAGCACCCAGCCCCTGTCAGCACTGGTGGACACCTGTCTCAGGCTGTGGCATGCAGGGCTGTGGCACAGACCATCTGTGAAGGTCTCCCTCTGTCCTGCTTGTCACACACTGGTTGGTGTGCTCTCCTCCAATACCCCTGAAGCTCCCCTTCTCTTCCAACTGATCTCCCCACTGGTGAGAGGGTTTTCCTGGATGCAGGAACCTCTCCTCTCCTTCAGCTCCCCCCCAAGGGGTACAAGTCCTATCCCACTTACTCTCCTATTTTCCCTTCTTCTTTCTTTCATCCTACCATTTTATGCAGGAAACTTTCTTGTCCTTTTAGGTGTCTGAGGTCCTCTGCTAGTGTTCAGCCAGTGCTCTGTGAGAATTGTTTCATTTGTAGATGTATTCTTGATGCATTTGTAGGGAGAAGTGAACTGCACATCCTCCTACTCCTTGGCCTTCTTGACCATCCTTTTTTCTGTATTTCTTATATGATTTTTGTTCCTCAGCTCTTCCATTAGTTTTTTGTTTTTTTTGTTTTTTTTTTAGTATTTAGTTGATTTTTTGTAGTGTACTACTTTGATTCCTTTCTTCTTTTCTTTTCTGTATATTTTTAGTTACTTTATTAAAGATTGTTTTGAGGATTAAAATGAACATATTAAACTTATAACAACCTAATTTGAATAATACCAATTTGGTTTCAATAATACACAAACTCTCTGCTCCTAAATATCCACACCACCTCTTGTATTGTCAAGATTATGTTTTTATACATTTTGTGCTCATTTACATAGATTTATAATTATTGTTTACCCATTTGTCATTTAAATCATAAGGGAAAGAAGAGGAATTAAAAACGAAAAGTACAATAATACTGGCTTTATATTTACCTGTGTATTTACTTGCATTTTTTAATTTTATCATATGGCTTCAAGTTACTTTAGTGTCCTTTCTTTACAGCCTGAAGGATTCCTCTTCACATTTCTTGTATGGCAGATCTACTAGTACCAAACTCCCTTAGCTTTTGTTTATTTATCTGGAAGTGTCTTTATTTCTCCTTCAGGCTTGAAGAATATTTTTTTTTTCAGATATAGAATCCTTGGATGGTTGCTTTTTTTTTTTTTCTTATAGCACTTTAAATATGTCATCCCAATGTCTGCTGGACTCTTTGGTTTCAGATGAGAAATCAGCTGTCTATCTTATTGAGGTTTAATGTATGTAATAAGTCACTTTTCTTTTGCTGCTTTAAAGATTCTCTTTTTGTATTTTGACGATATAACTATAAAATATCTTGGTGTAGATCTTTCTGAGTTTATCCTGTTTGGAATTAGTTGAGTTTCTTGGATGTGTGGATTTATTTCTTTCATCAAATTTGCAATGTTTCAGCCATTATTACTTCAAATATCTTTCTGTGAAAAGAAAGTTTTTTCTTTCTAATTTTTAATTTTGATGAAGTCAAATGTATCTATTTTCTTCCTGTTACCTGTGCTTTGTTTTCATATTCAATAATCTCTTGTCAATTTAAAGGTCAAGAATATTTTCCCTTAAGCATTTGTAGCTTTCAATCTTAAATTTGGGGTTTTGAGTTGATTTTTGTTTATAATGTAAGGTTAGGTTTACTTTACTTCATCGCAGTGTAGTCCAAAAGAGTGGCTATCAAATTGTGGTATTAGGACCAGCAGCATCAGCATTACACGGAAACTTGTTACTTTCCCAAATTCTCGGGCCCTACTCCATGCTACTGAATCAGATACTCTGGTTGTGGGGTCCAAGAATATGTGTTTTAATAGCCCCCCAAGTGATATTTTTGATAAAAAAAAATTGAAAACCATTGGCCCTTTGGTTCACTGGTTTAGCACAAAGAGAAAGAAAAACATGATGTTAACTTAGATTGCAGTTATTCTTTATTCATTTCAGCATAACCCACATTCCAAATAATTTTGCCTTACACTAGAGAATGTGAACAATATAGTAAATTTCACTTACAAAGAAAACTTCAAGAAAGCTCCTAGCTAAGCTAATAAAGAGGTCTTAGTGGTATCTCTTAATGTAGACAATCAATTTAAATTCAGGTATGCCTTTACCAACAAAAGGTAGGAAGGAGAAGTTGGTTCACTGCAAACTCTTAAGATGCCAACTTTAAAAAAAAATAAGATGATTCCATGTGTTAATTAACATCTTTAAACAATACCTTTTGATTACATGCTATTTTGGACATACTTAGAGAATGCCTTTTAACAGGTATAGAAAATCAATATTTTTATCTACAAATAATGTATGTCACACACATAACCTTCATAATTGGCACAGACTGGGACAGAAAATTATTAGTCTATAGCAGCACCTAAGTGATGACTCATTTCCAGTAATAATATACTTCTGACATGCATGACCTCATAATTAATACTGATGTTATAGGTTCTAAATAATTTTCAATGTCAGTGGATTAAATGTTATATTAAATAGTTATATGAAATATAAAGAAGTTTATTAATGTTGATGATTTGCAAATTCCCAGAAAAAAACTCTATTTCAGACTACCAAAAATTAGCATAGAGGAATATAAATTCTGACCATTTTTTATCCTTGAATCATTTATTTAATGGAAATCAAAAAAAATATTAATTGTCCCCAGGGTGACATGGTTTAGATTATTTAATAAGTTATAGACATTCATATTGGTAAATGTTATCAGTCTATCATTGATATTTTCCTTTTTGATTCTTAGGAGAAATGTAGAAGACATTATGACACTATAAAAGTTCAAGAATAATATAAGTAAACTTGCAAGACACATTTCTTAGAATAAATAATATTACATTTTATCAGTTCTAATCTAAGGGGAAAATATATGAAATTCACAGTCAAGAGCTTAGCATAGAATACTCCTCAGACTTTACTGTTTTTTCCTCAGAATGTGATTTTTCACTTCCCTATAGTCTTCGAGTAAGTATTCATCTTCCTGCATTAAATAGAACTTGGACAATTATCCTGATAATTTAAACAACATAAATAATTTGCCTTAAGAATTTTTATATGAACACAATCATTGTCTGAAAAACTCAAATAAATGCCTATATCCTGTACATTTGATTTTAAACATATTTTCTTGAGGATAATCTAGGTGTTTTAACAGCTGTAAAGAACCAGGTGTAATATGAAATTCATGAAGGATTTTATTAACAAAATTTCTGGTCCATTTTTTCCTCTTGTGAATAAAATAATGCATCTTTATAAAGTTTCTAAAAATATCAACATGGAAAGGACACCATTACAGATATTAAATTGACCATCAATTTTCTTATACTTTGTAAGATACTTTCCTTTGTTTATGAACTTACTAGCTAAGCTTCTGAGAGGTATAGTTAATGATAGATTAAGGCTGGGCTATGTCTTCCATTTCTTACAGTCAATTCCTTGTTTTTATTCAAAACAGGATTATTTATTCAGTAGGTCAGTATAGAGTTAAACTCCAGCCATGATAAAGTAGCAGGGACCAGGTTTATTCTTTCACCTTAAACAAGTAGAAAACAAGACAGCATATATTAAATAATGGTTTTCAAACATTGAAAAACAGACATCATAAAAGAACGATTCCTGAGAGAAGAGAAAAAAATGAGGTGAACTTTATTATTGCCTCAGGTTGCTGTGTAGAGAGAACTCTTAATGTGCAGTGCAGGGAGGGGAACTCAAATAAAGACCAATGGTATAACTCCATTGAAGAGGCAAAGTTCAGTGTTCAGTGAATCCAGGAGGTTTAAATTCATTGCAAAATACCCAAGAAGAGGAGGTGACACCTAAAGAATTCTCCAGGAATTTGTAGAGGGGTTTCTTAAAGTCTGTCTGTGGCTGATTCACAACTGGGTAGAGGAAAGTACCTGAAGATCAGGAAATAACCATGGCAAAAGAGTAGGTTGAAAAATTCCTGGAGCTAACACAGAGCTTGTAATAGTTTTTATTCCTTCCAGAGAGAATGGATAAAAAGCTCTTAATATACAGCACTTCAGGTAAAGTCTTCAAAAAGTGTATTAACCTTGTTAGTGGGCTAACTTAGAACTAGAATAAAGGCTGCTCTGAACCTGCCGTAACTAAACTTAAAATCAAACCTCAAAAGACTCAAACAAATTACAAGTAACTTAACTGAATCCCAGAACAAACTAAACAATATTTAAAGAAATATACTAAAATTCAGCACAAACATTGTAAAATGTAAGATGATCGGATTGCAAACAAAATTATCGGGTATGCAAAGAAGCAGGAAAATATGATCCATTACCAGGAGAAAATTCAATCAATGGAAACACACTGAGAAGTGACATAGATGATGGAATTAGAAGACAAGGATATTAAAAGAGCTACTATAAATATTTTTCATATTTTCAAAACTATAGAGAAAAGTTTTAACACAGAAGAGCAAAATGGTAGATATAAAAAAAGACTCAAATGGAACTTCTGGAAGTGAAATATAATAACTGAAATGAAAATATACCCAATACAATAAAAGATTATATATCTTAGAAAAAATATATATTAATGAACTTAAAGACATAACCAGAGAAACTATCCAAAATAAAACATAGAAGAAAAAAAAACAGCAAAAATAAAAAATGAACGAAGTATCAATGACTTGTGGAATGGCATGATTGTCTACTTAGAAAATCCTAAAGGATTTCCAAAGAGACTATCAGAATTAGTATGTGAATTTAGCAAGGAAGGAGGATGCAAAGTCCATATACAAAAATAAATTACATTTATAAATACTATGAACAAACAGCTGAAAGATTAAATAAACTAACAGTTATAGAAGCTCCAAAAGTACAAAATACTTAGGAATAATTTACCAAAATGTGTATAAAGACCTGTATACTAGAAACTAAAAAACATTGTTACAAGTAATAAAGCAGACAAAAAGAAATGGAGATATATTCCAGATTCATGGATTGGAAGATGCAGTATTTTTTAAATGTCCCTATCCCTAAATTGAATTAGATGTTCAACACAATCTCAATCAAAATTCCATTTGGCATTTTTATAGAAATAGACAACCTGATTTTAAAATTTATATAGAAGGGCAAATAGAAATAGCCAAAATAATTTTGTAAAAGAAGAAAAAAGATAATTTATACTACTTATTTTTAAGGCTAACTATACAACTATAATAAACAAGACAGTACTATTGGCAGAACTATAGAGATATAGATCAAAAGAACAGAATAGACAGTCTAAAAATAGATTCTCACATATGTGAGCAATTGATTTTTGACAAAGGTTCCAATTGCATTTGATGGAAAAGAAAAAATTTTCAACACTTCTTTCTGGAAAATTGGGTACCCATATACAAAACAATGAACTTCAATACTTACCTTGTACCTTATACAAAAATGGACTGTTAGAGAATATAAAAAAGCCACTACTTAACTCTAATTCTTGCCATGAAAAAATATGGACCCATATTGCCAGGTCTTTCTATTTTTCATGAGAATCCAGAAATCAGTATTTTAATGTAACATCTCTTGTTTTTTTATGATTTTTGTCTCTATTTTTGAAATATACTAGGTTAACTAAACAAACACATGCATAGGCAAAATCTTGTCCACAAGCTATTAATTTCCAGCCTTTAAACTATCCTTGGTATTTACTTTAACTATTTTTATCTATATGGAAATTGAATGATTATGTTGTTATATTAATAATAATAATAACTCATTACCAAAATAGAACACTCACAATTTACCAAGAACTGTGCTAAGCACTTTACATACTTTATCTCATTTAATCCTCCCAAAAAAATATTTGAGGTAGGTATTATTATTCACATTTTACAGATGAGCAAAGTAAGGATCAGGTAGGTCAAATGACTTATTAAGAGCAGAATTACTATTTATACCTAAAACTGTCTGAAATCAAAGTTTGTGCTCTTAAACACTGATCATATATGAAGTTTTACAGTGGGATTTATTTTATGTACTATATGATAGCCCTGATCCTTGAACTTGCAATAAGTGTTCTAATGTCTAAGGATATGGAAGAAATTAAATATACGAGGTAGATAAATGCAAATCAAAACTACAATGAGGTATCACCTCACACTGGTCAGAATGGTCATCATCAATAAATCTACAAACAATGCTGGAGAGGGTGTGGAGAAAAGGGAACCTTCATACATTGTTGGTGGGAGTGTAAATTGATACAGCCAAGATGGAAAACAGTATGGAGGTTCCTTAAAAAACTAAAAATAGAACTACCATATGGCCCAGCAATCCCACTACTGAGCATATACCCAGAGAAAACCATAATTCAGAAAGATACATGCACCCAACGTTCATAGCAGCACTATTTACAATAGCCAGGACTCGGAAGCAACCTAAATGTCCATCAACAGAGGAATGGATAAAGAAGATGTGGTACACATATACAATGGAATATTACTCAGCCATAAAAAGGAAAAAAGTTGGGTCATTTGTAGAGACATGGTTGGACCTAGAGAGTGTCATACAGAGTGAAGTAAGTCAGCAAAAAACAAATACTGTTTATTAACACATATATGTGGAATCTAGAAAAATGGTATAGATTATCCTATTTGCAAAGCAGAAATAAAGACAAGACATAGAGGACGAATGTATGGATACCAAGGGGGAGAAATTGGGAGATTGGGATTGACACATATACACTATTGATACCATGTATTAAATAAATAACTAGTGAGAACATAGAGTATAACACAGAGAACTCTACTTAATGCACTGTGGTGACCTAAATGGGAAGGAAGTCCAAAAGGGAGGGGATAGATATATATGTATGGCTGATTCATTTTGCTGTGCAGTAGAAACTAACACAACATTGTGAAGCAACTATACTCCAATAAAAATTAATTAAAAAATAAATAAATACAGGTGATAAAATGTGCAGACAAAATTTGGCATAATTTTTATGTCCTTTATCTTCTTGGAGTAAGTGTGAAAAACTCCTAAAGTTGGTTTGAGAATTTAAAACACAATGAATGTAAAGCATTTAGCATCATGACTGAATCATAATAACTGCTTAATAAATATAAAATATCATTATGTGTATTTTTACAAAATAGGTTTATATTTTTTGCTGTGTCTATTTTTGAAAAAGTAGTTTCACAGTTTCCTCTACAGAGAAAATTGTTTTGTTTACTGAACAAGAAAAATTATCTAAGAACCAAATAAATGTTAACAGTAGTCATTCATGCTATCTGTCATATCAACTGCTATTTTGGCAAAACTTTTCCATTTATAAGTAAAATTTGTTATTATCATTATAAAATAAAAATAAGAAACAAAAACCAGGATTATAAATACTGTCAAATGCTTGTACTACTTAAAAAATAAGGATTGTACAGTTTAGTATCAAACAATGTTTCTTCCTTCTCTCTGTTATATACGTTTAGCAATACCCTGACAATTGTTGCAGAATTCATTGGGATTAGTGGAAAGACAAGGAAAGACCCATTTGTGGATTGAATCCAAAGCTTCCTAATCTAAAGGCAGCACATTTCATTGGCTCATATAGATAAGATTTATTTTCTGATAAAAGATTTTTCTTTTCCCAGACTAACTCAAAATTCTTCCAGAGCCATGTATTTACCATGAGTGACACTGGTAAGAAGAAAAGCAACTTTCCCTTTGATCTCACTAGCAATGTCACAACATTCAGGACTTTGACCTTCTGTTGTACTTTACCTTAACTATCTATTGAGTGACTTTTTCCATCTTCCTAAAATTCACATTGCTACAGTGAAGATTTATGTTTCTCTAAGTTCTCAGAGATTCAAAATATTTATTGCATCATCTTCTTTTCTGAAAAATATTGCCATCCAAATAACTCATACTTAATAAAATACAATAATAGTCTTACAGAGTATTTGCAACCTGACGTGAAGCTGAAGTATTTTCACATTTAGAGAAATCATCAAATTCTAAACAATCTGAAAGCAGATTATGTACAATTCCATGTGTTCAAAATTTAAATGGGGATCAAGATGGTGAAGTAAGAGGTTGTGGAGCTCATCCCCCAATGAACACATCTAAAATACATCTACATGTGGAGGAATTCACCCAGAAAACTTACTGGAAACTGGCAGAAGGACTCCTGTACAACCAAGGCTGAAAGAAATATACACACATAATCAGGTAGGAAGATAAGAAAAGCAATTGGGTTGGGAACTATGTCCGTGGGAGGGGACCAAAAGAAAAGGGAGAATACACAGGTGGACACCCCCCCCCCCCGGGGAATGAGTAATTCAAGCCATAGATTGGGTGCCTCAGTCCTGGAGTCCTACGTGGAGAAAACAAGCCCCATTGGCTCGTTAGAGGACAACTGAGGGAAATAGAAGAGCTGGGGGAAACCTGGACGCTACACAGGAGGATTGCATGCACTGACTAGCACCCAAGGCAGGGTATAGAGAGGTCTGCCTTAGTGGCTGCTGGACTTCTCGCAGCTGCCTCACTGTGCATCCCAGCCCATGCAGAGCAAATGATCTGGGTCCACTCACTCTACATCACTGTGTGGCACTGAGTCTGGGGCAGCCATGACCATAGAAAAGACTTGACTGTGGGTCGCAGAGGCAACCTGGTCCTAAGGCAGAGCCTGGGTGGGGCAGTGGTGGCCATTGTTGGTGCTTATACAATGGCACCTCTGAAGTCTCCCAAATCTCTGAACAGCAGTCACTGCACCACAGCTCACCCCCAGATACACACCAAGAGTGCATGTGGGCCCCACTTGATATGCCCAGCTGTTCTAAAACAGGGCAGGAGTGGCAGATGATTGGGGCAGTGATCAGCTGTGGGGGAAAAGGAGACTTACACCAGAGGCTGCATCTGAGCAGAGCAGGGGGCACATGAACACCCAGTGCATCAGACCTTTGTCTGGGCATGAGCACAACATGCTTCAGCACTCACACCCTCTGGGACAAGAGTCACACCCAGAGGAACCATGTGACTTGTATCCACATCAAATCAAGCTCTCCTACCAAAAGTACTGGGCATGAGCACTCTATATAGGGACACTCCCACATAAGAATACCCCTTTAAGACCACAATTAGAACTTGTTCCACCTATATTCATAGAGACAAAGAAAGTTAAGCAAAATGAAAAGGCAGAGGAACTACTCTCAATTGACAGAGAAAGAGAAAACCTCTGAAAAAAAATCAATAATGAAACCAAATAACAATTTACCATATAAAAAATTCAAAACATTGGTAACCTCTGAACAATGAACACTTTAACAAGGAACTAGAAAATATTAAAAAGGCCCAATCAGAAATGAAGCATTCAATAGCTGAAATAAAAAACACACTACAAGGAATGAAAAGCAGAATAAGTGATGCAGAAGAAGGCATAAGTGATGTGGAAGATGAATGGAAAACACCCAATCAGAACATATAAGAGAAAATATTTGCAAATGATATGATGGACAGGGTTTAATATCCAAAATATATAAGCAGCTCATACAACTCAATATCAAAAAAAAAAGAAAAAGAAAGTAAAGAAAACACAAACAACCCAATCAAAAAATGGACAGACACCTCAACAGAGGTTCATTTTTCCAAAGAAGACATACAGATGGCTAATAGAGACATGAAAATATGATCAACATTGCTAATTATTAGAGAAATGCAAATCAAAACAATAATGAATGAATTATCAACTTGCACCTGTCAGAATGGCCATCATCAAAAAAATCTACAAATAACAAATGTTGGAGAGGATGTGGAGAAAAAGGAAACCTGTACATTTTTAATTGGAATGTCACTTGCTTCAGCCACTATGGAAGACAGTATAGACTTTCCTCAAAAAACTAAAAATAGAAATACCATTATGATCCAGCAATTTCACTCTTGGATACATATCTGGAAAAAAATGAAAACACAAATTCAAAAAGATACATGCACCCTAAATTTCATAGCAGCACTATTTATAATAGCCAAGATAGAAAAGCAACACAATTTCATTCATTAGTGTCTTATAGTTTTCAGAATACAGGACTTTTGCCTCCTTAGGTAAGTTTATTCCCAGGTATTTTATTCTTTTTGTTGCAATGGTAAATGGGATTGTTTCCTTAATTTCTCTTTCTGATCTTTCATTTTTAGTGTATAAGAATGCAAGAGATTTCTGTGTATTAATTTTGTATCCTGCAACTTTACTAAAATCATGGATTAAGTCTAGTAGTATTCTGGTGGCATTTTTAAGATTTTCTATGTATAGTACCATGTCATGGGAAAACAGTGACAGTTTTACTTCTTTTCCGATTTGGATTCCTTTTGTTTCTGTTTCTTCTCTGATTGCCATGGCTAGGACTTCCAAAGCTATGTTGAATAATAGTGGTGAGAGCGGACACCCTTGTCTTGTTCCTGATCTTAGAGGAAATGCTTTCAGTTTTTCACTATTGAGAATGATGTAGGCTGTGAGTTTGTCATATATGGCCTTTATTATGTTCAGGTAGGTTCCCTCTATTCCCACTTTCTGGAGAGTTTTTATGATAAATGTGTGTTGAATATTGTCAGAAGCTTTTTTTGCCTCTCTTAAGACTATCATATGGTTTTTATTCTTCAATTAGTTAATATGGTGTATCACAATGATTGATTTGTGTATATTGAAGAATCCTTGCATTCTTGGGATAAATCCCACTTGATCATGGTGTATGGTCCTTTTAATGTGTTGTTGGATTCAGTTTGCTGGTATTTTGTTGAGGATTTTTGCATCTATGTTCATCAATGATATTGGTCTGTAATTTTCTATTTTGTGATATCTTTACTTGGTTTTGGTATCAGGGTGATGGTGGCCTAGTAGAATGAGCTTGGGAGTGTTTCACCCTCTGCAATTTTCGGAAGTGTTTGAGCAGGATGGGTATTAGTGCTTCTCTACATGTTTGATAGAATTCACCTGTGAAGCCATCTGGTCCTGGACTTTTGTTTGTTGGAAGATTTTTAATCACAGTTTCAATTTCATTACTTGTGATTGGTCCGATCATATTTTCTAGTCTTTCTGGATCAGTCTTAGAAGGTTGTACTTTTCTAAGGATTTTTCCATTTCTTCCAGGTTGTCCAGTTTATTGGCATATAGTTGCTTGTAGTAGTCTCTCATGATCTTTTGTATTTCTGCGGTGTCAGTTGTAACTTCTCCTTTATCATTTCTAATTTTATTGATTTGAGTCCCTTTGGGGTTTTTTTTTGATGAGTCTGGCGAAAGTTTTATCAATTTTGTTTGTCTTCTCAAAGAACGAGCTTTTCGTTTTATTGATCATTGCTTTTGTTTCCTTCATTTCTTTTTCATTTATTTATGCTCTGATCTTTATAATTTCTTTCCTTCTACTAACTTTGGGTTTTGTTTGTTCTTTCTCTAATTGCTTTAGGTGTAAGATTAGGTTGTTTATTTGAGATTTTTCTTGTTTACTGAAGTAGAATTGTATTACTATAAACTTCCCTCTTAGAACTTCTTTTGCTGCATCCCATAGGATTTTGGTTGTCGTGGTTTCATTGTCATTTGTTTTTAGGTATTTTTTGATCTTCTTTTTGATTTCTTCGGTGATCCATTGGTTATTTAGTAGCATATTGTTTAGCCTCCATGTGTTTGTGTTTTTTACAGTTTGTTTTTTCCTGTAATTGATTTCTAATCTCATAGTGTTGTGGTCAGAAAAAATGCTTGATACAATTTCAGTTTTCTTAAATTTACCAAGGCTTGATTTGTGACCCCAGATGTGATCTATCCTGGAGAATGTTCTGTGCGCACTTGAGAAGAAAGTGTATTCTGCTGCTTTCTGGTGGAATGTCCTATAAATATCAATTAACTTCATCTTGTTTAATGTGTCATTTAAAGCTTCTCTTTCTTTATTTATTTTCATTTAGCATGATCTGTCCATTGGTGAAAGTGGGGTGTTAAAGTCCCCCAATATTATTGTGTTACTGTCAATTTTCCATTTTATGGCTGTTAGCATTTGTCTTATGTGTTGTGGTGCTCCTATTTTGGGTGCATAAATACTTACAATAGTTATACCTTCTTCTTTGTTTGGTCCCTTGATCATTATGCAGTGTCCTTCCTTGTCTCTTGTAATAGTCATTATTTTAAAGTCTATTTTGTTTGATATGAATAATGCTAATCCAGCTTTTTTTGATTTCCATTTGCATGGATTATCTTTTTCCATCCCCTCACTTTCAATCTTTATGTGTCCCTAGGTCTGAAGTGGGTCTCTTGTAGACAGCATATATACAGGTCTTGTTTTTATATCTATTCAGCCAGTCTGTGTCTATTGGTTGAAGCATTTAATCCATTTACATTTAAGGTAATTATCAATATGTATGTTCCTATTGTCATTTTCTTAACTGTTTTGGGTTTGTTCTTGTAAGTTTTTTTCTTCTCTTGTGTTTTCCACCTAGAGGTGTTCCCTTAGCATTTGTTATAAAGCTGGTTTGGTGGTACTGAATTCTCTTAGGCTTGCTTGTCTGTAAAGCTTTTGATTTCTCAGTCAAATCTGAGTGAGATCCTTGCTGGGTAGAGATATGTTGCGTGTAGTTTTTTTCCTTTTCATCACTTTAAATATATCATACCACTCCTTTCTGGCCTGCAGAGTTTCTGCTGAGAAATCAGCTGATAACCTTATGGGGATTCCTTTGTATGTTGTTTGTTGCTTTTCCCTTGCTGATTTTAATATTAATTATTTGTATTTAATTTTTGTTAGTTTGATTAATGTGTTTTTCCTTGGGTTTATCCTGTATGGGGATTTCTGTGCTTCCTGGACTTGAGTGAGTGTTTCCTTTCACATGTTAAGGAAGTTTTCGACTATAATCTCTTCAAATATTTTCTCAGACCCTTTCTCTTTCTCTTCTCCTTCTGAAACCCCTATAATTCAAATGTTGTTTTTTTAATGTTGTCACTGAGGTCTCTGAGTGTGTCCTCATTTCTTTTCATTTTTTTTTTCTTTATTCTGCTCTCTGGCAGTTATATCCACCATTCTATCTTCCAGTTCACTTTCCGTTATTCTGACTCAGTTTTTCTGCTATTGATTCTTTCTAGTGTATTTTTCTTTTCAGTTATTGTGTTTTTCATCACTCTTTGTTTGTTAGTTCTTCTAGGTCCTTGTTAATCATTTCATGTATCTTCTAGATCCATGCCTCCATTCTATTTCTGAGATCTGGGATCATCTTTACCATCACAACTCTGAATTCATTTTCAGTTAGATTGCCTATTTTCTCTTTATTTATTTGCTGTTGTGGGATTTTACCTTGCTACTTCAGCTGCAACACATTTCTCTGTTGTCTCGTTTTGTTTAACTTATTCTTTTTGTGGTCTACTTTCCGCTGGATGAAGGGTTGTAGTTCCTCTTGCTTCTGTTGTCTGTTCTCTGGTGGGTGAGCTTGGTCCAGGGGTTTGTTTAAGCTTCCTAGTGGGAGGGACTGGTGCCTGTGCTCTAGTGGGTGGAACTGAGTTTTTTCCCTCGGATGGGCAGGGCCACATCAGGTGGTGTGTTTTGGGGTGTCTGTGAGCTTAGCACAACTTTAGGCAGCCTGTCTGCTGATGGGGGTGTCTGTGTTCTTGTCTTGCTGGTTGTTTGGAAGGAGGTATTGAATACTCGAGCCTGCAGGCAGTTGGTTGTAGCCAGATCTTGGTGTTGAGATGGATAATTCTGGGACATCGCATGCCAATTAGTAATCGCTGGGCCCAGAATTTCTCTGGTGGTCCAGCATCATGAATTCAGTGCTCCCACCCCAAAGACCCAGACTCGACTCCTGGCTGGATAATCAAGAGCCCACAAGCCACGTGGAATGGTCAGAGAAAAAAAAGGGAGAGAGAGAAAAAAAGGAATAGAAAAAAAAACAGACAAAGAAAAACAGCAAAAACAAACCTCAAAAATTGGCAATAACAATACACACACAAAAAGAAAACATAAAACATGAGAACAACCAAACAAACAAAAGAACCCCAAAATGAAAAAAAGGTAATAAAGAATAAACTAACAAAAACGAATTAAAATCAAAATGAGGGAATTCCCTGGTGGTCCAGTGGTTAAGATTTCACCTTCCAGTTCAGGGGATGTGGGTCTGATTCCTGGTCCAGGAGCTAAGATATCACATGCCTCACTGCCAAAACACCAAAACATAAAACAGAAGCAATATTGTAACAAATTCAATAAAGATTTTAAAAATGGTCCACATCCTAATGAAACTTAAAAGCTTTTGCACAGCAAAGGAAACCATAAACGAGATGAAAAGACAACCCTCAGAATGAGAGAAAATATTTGCAAACAAAGCAACTGACAAAGAATTAATCTCCAAAATATACAAGCAACACATGCAGCTCAATATCAAAAAAACAAACAACCCAATCCAAAAATAGGCAGAAGACCTACATAGACATTTCTCCAAAGAAGATATACAGATTGCCAACAAATGCATGAAAGGATGCTCAACATCACTAATCATTAGAGAAATGCAAATTAAAAACACAATGAGGTATCACCTCACACCGGCCAGAATGGCCATCATCAAAAAATCTACAAACAATAAATGTTGGAGAAGGTGTGGAGAAAAGGGAACCCTCTTGTACTGTTGGGAATACAAATTAATACCGTCACTATGGAGAACAGTATGGAGGTTCCTTAAAAAACTAAAAATAGAACTACCATACGACTCAGCAATCCATATACCATATACCCTGTGAAACCCATAATTCAAAAAGAGAAGTGTACCACAATGTTCTTTGCAGCACTATGTACAATAGCCAGGACATGGAAGCAACCTAAGTGTCCAAAAACAGATGAATGGGTAAAGAAGATGTGGCACACATATAAAATGGAATATTACTCAGCCATAAAAAGAAATGAAATTGAGTTATTTGTAGTGAGCTGGATGGACCTAGAGTCTGTCATACAGAGTGAAGTAAGTCAGAAAGAGAAAAAACAAATACTGTATGCTAAAACACATATATATGGAATCTTAAAAAAAAAAGAAAAAAGTGGTTCTGACGAACCTAAGGGCAGGACAGGAATAAAGATGTAGACATAGAGAATGGACTTGAGGACATGGGGAGAGGGAAGGGTAAACTGGGACGAAATGAGAGAGTAGCATTGATATATATACACTACCAAATGTAAAATAGATAGCTAGTGGGAAGCAGCTCCATAGCACAGGGAGATCAACTCAGTGTTCTGTGACCACCTAGAGGGATGAAATAGGGAGGGTGGGAGGAAGATGCAAAAGGGAGGGGATATGGGGATATACATATACATATAGTTGATTCACTTTGTTATACAGCAGAAACTAACACAACATTGTAAAGCAATTATACTCCAATAAAGATGTTAAAAAAAAATTCAAATCAAAAAAAAAAATCTTAAAAAATCCCCCAAAACCTTAAATAAGGAAAGTAAAAAAGCAAAGAAAACTTAGAACAAACACACAAAAATCATTAAAAAAAACCCCAAAGAACAAAAACAAGAAAAAAAAAACACAAAACAAGAAAAAAGTAAAGTAAAAATAGAAGAATAAAAGATATATTAAAAAATTATAAATAATAAATTAATAATAAAAATTTAAAAATATTAAAAACAACAACTGAATAAAGCAAAACAAACAAAAAAAGAATAATAGTAATAAGAATATTTTCCTGGGACCTCAGCTGTCAGTGTCCTTGTTCCCACATGGTGAGCCACAGCCAACCCCCGTCTCCCCAGGAGGCCCTCCAATACCTCTAGGTAAGTCTCTGGACCTGTAATGAGAACTGTGGGGGCAGCTCAGACTCTGAGCTGGCCCAACTCCTGTGTGTACTTTCTGTCAATTTCCAGTGCTGCTAAAGCTAGACCAAACTCAGTTGTGAGAGTACTCTTTGCCCATTCAGATATTCCACAGATGTACCAAGCTGATCACAGGGATTTAATCTGCAGCTTTTGCAGCTGCATGGAGAGATTTCTATTCCTCTTCCTTAGTTGCACTGCCCCTGGGTCTCAGCTTTAGTTTTGACCACACCTCTGCGTGTGGACCACCCCTCAGACATCTGTTCCCTGCCAATGCAAGAGTGAAAAAAAGCACTGGCTGATTAGGGCACACTTACTCACTTAGGTTGGGGAGGGGTACAGCGACCACAACTGGGGTGTGCGCAAATTGCCTGCAGCAGCATAGACCAGCAGGCAGTTGCAACAGACTGGGGCACACTTACTCTGGTGGGAGTCCCTCCCAGTGCCCACGGAGACAGGGGCTGGAGTGTGGGGGCAGTGGTGGCCCCACCCTCTGCACACCACTGAACAATGGCACCTTGTTTCCTAGGCAGACCACACTTTCTCTAGGAGCATTCCCGTCCGCAGAGCCCCTTACTCTTGTCTCCTCAGTTGTAGCTGCACCACCAGCAGTTGTCCTCTCCCCAGATCCACTCTCCTCACCCCACGCTTTAGCAGTGGCAGATTCCCGTCTTAGGCTGGGGTGCCCAGGTCTGATTCCCAAGGAGTCTTTTTTATATTTAAATTTTTTTTTTTGGCTGCACCACATGTCTTGTGGTATCTTAGTTCCCTGACCAGGGATTGAACCTGGGCCCTCAGCAGTGAGAGCATGGAGTCCTAATCACTGGACTGCCAGGGAATTTCCACGAGGAGGCTTTGGCATTGGCAGCGCTTAGGATCTCGGAGTCTACACAGAAGGAGGAGGCCTTGGCTTGAAGGGTGGGCGAGCCTGTTCAGATGGGAGCCCCTCCCAGTGCCTGCAGAAGCAGAAGCCGGAAGATGGGGAAGGGGGTTGCAATGGTGGTCCTGCCCCTTGAGCGCCACTCAACAATGGCACCTTGCTTCTATGATGTCCCAGGCTTCTTCTGAAAACTTTCCTGGTTGTGGAGCTCCTTACTTCTGACCCTTCAGGCTGTCTTTTCATAGCCAACAGCTGTCCCCTCCCTGGGTCCGTGCTCCAAACCCCACTTTCCAGCACCCAGGCCCCTTCCACAACAGGAATTGCACGACTCAGGCTGGGGTGTGCAGGGTTGCAACATGGACAATGCTCACAGTTCTTACTTTGTCCTGCCTTCCACAGACTGTTTGCTGCTTTCCCGTCTGATCCCCCAAATGTCCCTTTCTGTCCCAGCTGATTTCCCTAATGTGAGGGGGGTTTTCTGAGTGTGAGAACTTCTCCTCACCTTCAGCTTCCCACCAGATGTGTTGATCCCTTCCTGATTCCTTTTCTCTTTCTTTCTTTCTTTCATCCTACCCAGTTGTGAGGGGATTTTTCTTGTCCTTTTAAGTTTCCAAAGTCTTCCACTAATGTTCAGTAGGTGCTCTGTGAGAACTGTTCCATTTGTAGATGTATTCTTGATGTACCTGTGAGGAGGGACTAATTCCACGTTCTCCTTCCATTTTGACTCCTCCCACCCCATCTTTTTTTTAATTCAAGAAAGTTAACTTTGTAACAGCAGAATATGTACTTAAGGCTACTTCAAATATATTCTTGACCAGAACAAGTAATCTTCTATGGAATTCAGTCATGGTTATGATTCCATCCCTGTTAATGGTCTTCCACTTATTGATCCATTCATTAATTGTCTATTTTATACTAAACACATAGACGAATCACGAATAGAAGTATTAGTATAACATAGAGGCTTTCCCAATACAATCACAGTCTGGTATGGAGACAGGCATATAAAAACATATGCTTACTAAAATTCGTAGGAACTAAGGTAGAAAAAAGCAAAGAGTAAAGTGTTGGGGTGAAGAAGGGATTAGAAAAGTCTCCAAAGTGATTAAACTTCAGCAGTCTAAAAAGTTGAATCTTTTCCCATTGTATTCAATGGAGTCATCAGAAGGAAATTCAGAGGTGTAAGAAGGGAACCTGACTTGCTAAATAAACTGAGTTCTGAATGGCTAGAACTTCAGGTGTAATGGAGAAAAAGGCCAGATCTTGGGAAGCACCACACATCACACAAAGGAGTTTGTTATTTACACTATGGGCAATGTGTTTCAAGCAGAGAAAAGATTTGTGTTCCAGAAAAAACACTCTGATAATGTTTGAATTCAAGACAATCACCTTTGTTATCTGGGGAAAATTATTTGATCTTTTTATTCTGTTTCCTCAAGAGTAAAAAGAAAATTATAGTAATGAAACCTAACCATTATTAACTGTTTACTATGTTCCAGGGAATATGGGCCTTTATATAAATAATACCTGCCTGACATTTTGAGTCTATTAAAATCATACAAATACAGTATACAGCATACCAATTGGCTACAAGTAGGAACCTAATAATGGTTAGTCCCACCCCCCACTTTAAGGCTTGCATTTCTAATTTTTCTTGGCAAGACAATAAAAAATAAATGCAACCTTAATTCATTTCAAAGGTTTTCTTCCATGTAATTAAATAGAGTTGGCAACTAGGACACTCAATTTTATAAAAGATGCAGCTGGATATTTGAATGTTTCCCAGAAAAATCTCCTTGCATCCTGAGCCAACTACATGATAATGAGAACAACAGAAAATGAGGTTTGAAAATAATCATGAGTCAAGTGTCACATCTTTGGAAATTGCCACTAGCCTGGGGTCAAACAAACTTTCTCTGCATGAGGAGAAAATAATGCTGATTCTATTCATTTTATTGCCTGTCTATGTCTCAGTAATCCTAGGGGGTCACTGATCATCGTTTGCCATTCTGCCAAGAGGGTTCTAATACTTATAATGAGCTTTGATGTTGAATATAGCTTCTGAGTTCCTGAAAGCACATAATGTAACAATTTAGCAAAATAATCCCTGACAATCATTAGATTTCATTTTCCTAATATTGTCTCCAAAAGATCATGAAAACTAGTTCCATCAGGAAAGATTTTCAGCTTCCCCTTAAAAGAAAAGCAATTAAGGTGGTCTAGAGCAAACTAACCTTCCTTCAGAAATAAGTACCTGGTTGGGCTGTGGAAGAGTTTCACTGTATTGAACATGAAGAAAGTAGGTAAAAATTAAATATGTGTAAAACTCAACTATGTGGTCAAAAATATCTTTTCCTTTTGAGTAATAAGTGCAAAAATCTATCACCTACATATTCAACTCAAACATCTAACAATAGAATAACAATATAAATGTATTTTGAGTTTCTTAAGCCAAGCATTTATTTATAATAACAAATCAGCACATATCCTTTTGTCTTTGCTTTTAAAGAATGCTTTATTTAAGGGATTTAAGATTAGTACCTGGAGCTGATATGTCTGCATCTTTCACTTCAACACTTCCAGTAGGCTGGTAGAAGATAGAAGCCAATTGATTTTGTCAATTTTTAAGATTTTAGGTTATTACGTAAGAGGCAATACAAGGGTGTGAGTTACAGTGAGGAAGAGCAAAGTTTGCAATAGTATCTACTAGGATCAAAGTAGAATGCATATATCTTTTTGAAAAATACCCCTGAAAGTTACTGAGTGAACTTAGGAAGTATATGCATAGTTGCTGAAAAACTGTGGTGTGACTGACAGAAAGATACCAACAGATAGAAAAAGAATAAATGTGTGTGTGTGCGTGTGTGTGTGCACTTTAGCTAAAGTCAATATTTTTTTCAGATTCCCTTAGTTTCAACTTAATGTACTTTTATTTTTGTTCCAGCATCCCATCAAGGGTTTGTATTACATTTAGTCTCCCTGTATTTGTAAGCTCACTGTGGCTGTTGTGGCTTATCAGGTTTTCCTTTTTGTTGATAACTCTGACACTTTTGAGGAGTACTGGTCAACTATTTTGTAAATTTTCCCACAACTAAGTTGTGTTTAATGTTTGCTGTAGCTGTAGATACCAGATGCTTCAATGTCCTCTAGGGTCAACATTTTTTTATCCCCTGTCCTTTTGAGGTTTCTCTAATAACTCCTTTTGAAATAGAGTCTGTTTTGCAGCTCTTTTAGCTGTAATCTACTGATTATTATATTGGAGGCTTGTTAGAGTGGTCATATGATGTAGGAGAAGGAAGCATTCTATAATATTCTGATTAAGTTTCAGTCTTTTAGTCTCAGGGCTGTGACTTTCACAAATGTTTCTGTGCCTCCTTCAGTGGTATTACTTTTTTCTCCCTCTACCTGGCTACTCCTTTCCTTGGCTGCAGCATTCACAATCTATTTTCTTGAAAACCGTTCCCTGTTAACTATGCTACTTTTTCTCCCTTAGATGAGCCAGAAAAGATGGAGGAGGCTAGAGTGGGGTGGGGGGAATTCCATTCTCCTGGGTGAGATAAGGTTTTAGAATTGTGCTCTAGCATAGTCTTTACCCTTGAGAGTAGGTCTTTTTTAAGCAGAAGGCTCTGGGTGTGTTTCACAATGGTTAACCTCTCCCTGCCCCTGCCAAGGCCATGAGGGTATCTATCTCAGATCCTAACTGTGAGAACTTTGTGGGATTCCTCACGGAAAAACTCAGGAAATTATAGACCTCTTCTTAGACTGCAGCTCCCAGGATTTTCTCACTCTCATTCAGCCTCCAGCCACTATTAAATTTGCCATTCAAGTATTCCTAGTAGTTTATGGTTCCAGTGACTTCTGTTCCAGGAAATCAGATCTCATATGTGGCTCCCTGGATTCACCTTTCTCTTCAGTTGTTGGAGTGGTGGTTTGCCCTGTGACCTCTGTTCTCTGATAGGTCCAAGAAAAGTAGTTGATTGGCAGTTGTCCCAACTTTTGTTGAAAAAATGTGAGTGACAGCTTCTAAGCTGTTTACACCTAGTCATTGGGATGCAAAAGCTCATCTATATAAATGTTCATGTCACAAGGAATGAGGCTATCTAATATTCCTCAGCAGAGGTATGGGATTTCTTGGAATTCAAAAATCCCAATAGAGTTCATATTTACTCTGAAGGGTTAAAATTCCACCAGGCTTAACATGCTTGCAATATCAAGTTCCCTAGAGATGTTTATTCTTATATTATTCCCTTCTCATTTCCCAGGTTATTTGGGTGGGGGGAAAGCTCTGGAAACGTGACACAGCTCTTGAAGCTCTAGGTATCAATCACTAATTCCTTGTATTTAATAATAACATAAAGTAACAATATAGCTCTCCTCATGACAATTACATTCCTTAGTCTTATCAATCTGGAAAATGGTACTAACTACTTCCGACATATTTCTCAGTATTTACCATGAGGCTGGTTGAATAGAAGGTCAAATACTCAAACATTCAGATTTCATAAGAGTACATTAGACTTATTCATACAATACATAGTTAATATTTTTATATTGGGTCCAAAGTTCTAATGATTCAAACTAGTGTATTTATCCATCTATCTATCTACCTATCTATCTATCTACAGAAATACTAGTATATATCTATGTTATATGTTAATATATAATTAACCTAAATTGGAAAACAAATTTGTTCTAGTTATTAAAATATCAGTCACAGTTTAGACTGAGTAATGATTATTCGTGAGTGTGTGTGTGTGTATGTGTGTGTTTTCCCTTGGACTCTGATTTGAGTAGTGTGGTTCCAGAAATTTTTATTTTTGGTAAGGATCCCCTATATAATTCTTATAGCCATTCAAATTTGGGAAATCCTGAGCTAAGCAGTTCCTGAGCTAAGCAAATCAAATTGGTCACAGAAGTATAGTACCTAAAATAATTCAAAGAGGGAAAGAGAAATAAAATATACTTAGAGAACTTTCTAATATTCGTCATTAATCATTCTCTCTCTCTTTCTCTCTCTCTGACTATTTTGCATCCCTAACACCCTACCTTTTGATGCATGAGGCATTAGGATTTGTCCAGAAAAAGGAATCTCTGCCTGAAGCAACCTTCTATCTTTGTGTAATATAAGCTTCTGGGGTGTGTGTGTGTCTGTCTGTTTGTATCTGTATCTGTATTGATCGTGGTTAGAAAATAGAAAGATATGGTCCCATCCAATGTGGGGGGAACAACATAGAAGTAAGAACACTAGGCAGGGTAAAAATCACCTACAGAAACTGTTAGAAATATAGTCCCCAATCCCTATCCCCAGAGATTCTGACAAATTAGTTATTACTTGAGCTAAAAAATTCTGCATTAATCTGTTAAAAGCCAGCACCTAAGCTGACACTACTCTGTGGTTTATCTTGGTCTAACTTCCATTTATACAGGGCTGACTTTCCCTCTAGTTGTGTTGACCCAGATTAACTGTTCCCTTGAAGTCTTCTCAGGTTATGACTTCTAGGTGGGAGATGTCAGCTGTAATTGAAAGAGAAGCTTACACTCTCAGGGTACATACTGCTCTCTTCAGCCTACTTTAGAATAAGGATCGGGGCAAGCATGACAAAGCTAAAGTCAGTCAGATTCCAGACCTATCTGAAAAATGATAAAATATGTATCTAATAGGAGAAAGATACTTAAAGTGATCTTACCTGGATTGCAGTTTTGAAGTTTGGCGACCTCTAACTATACGAACTTATTCAGAGGGAAATATTTGGTAGATATCATACAAAATTTTAAAATATTGATTCCTTGCTGAATTAATGGCTTGTAGAAAATGTACATTGATTATTTTAACACAGCATACCAGAGTAAAACTAAAGGGAAAAACAGGGGTAATCACCTTCAAATGCAAAAAGTAGAGCTACCAGAGGTAGAAGGAAGATAAAATTAAACAGAAGCTTAATGAAACCTAAAGTCTTCCAAATGCACTTAAAATCCTTTAACTATATAGAAATATATAAAACTAATGTTAAAAAAAAAAACTAATGGTACATTTGGAAGAACACAGACAATTAGTTTTAGGAAAACATTACTCATACCCGCTTTTCCTTTTCAAACCATTAGCATTTGAAATTTCTCTGGTTTACCAAAGACAAATTATTTACATAGCTCAAGCTCTTCCTCTCCTTATCCTTCCTTCTTTCCTTGCTTCCTCTGTCTATCTTATCTTCCCTCTCTATTTCCTTTTCTTTCCTCTCCTTTTGTACATAAATACTGACTAAGCAGCTGGTATATAATCCGAGAGAGCAATAAAAATAATTTTTTGAAAAAGTAAATAAATGAATGGGTTACTATAACATAGAATTAGGTCTAATTAAAAAAAGAAAAGATTAACAAAATATCTTACAGTATAACAAGAACATAAAGTAAGATGTACATATGTAATAACAATGTGAATTAAATGAAAAGAGAGCTTTAAATCATACATATAAAGTCTTATACAACTGCATACGTAGGAATGATAACGTCTATCGCCCAGGTCTGGAAATTCTTCAAAAATTAGGTACAATTTAGACTGGTCTTAATGAAGAGGAAGATATTAATAGGTGAGGTATGTGGATTGTATACAGCTCAGATTCCTTTCTTGTCCCTGATCTGCATGTGTTCTGGGCCGTGTAAGAAATTGAAGCAGGGATCCAAATCTCAGAAAAGCTTTCCCTCTCTCTTGGTTGCCTACACTGCACAAGGGAGGGAGCCGGGCACACCACAGTGGTTTCTCAAGCAAGTCCAGCCGTTTACATCAGCAGGAACTTCATGAAAGCCTGGAACTCAGTACACAACTCTCACAACTAGAGAATTGTTTGTTGTTTCCACATTCTCTTCCCTTACCTCCTAAATCTTTCCCCACTTTCAGTGCCAACATTGCTCTTACTCTGCTCCTCATGGCCTCAACTGCACATATTCATGTATAGATGTGCAAATTCTTTGAACATAAACTTGAAAATCAAACTTGACATTATAAACTTCCTTATGCATTATAGCACATGTAGAGATGCCCAATCAGCAGGCAACTACCCCATGAAAATTTACTTAGCCCGATACTGAAGCAGTAAGCTCTGAGCCTACCCAACTGCCATCTCACAATTAATTCCTCCTCTTTACCTAAATATTCACTCTTCCTTCTGATGGAAAAGCATGCATTTAATTTGGGGAGCTTAGTATAAGTCTTACATTTGCACATGTTCAGTAAGGTTTTTGCCAATTCCTTTGCTGTAGGAACATGAATATCTTCCTCCTTCAGTGGGTATAGCTGTCCTCCTTCATATAATTTATATATATATATATATATACACACACACACACACACACACACACACACACACACACATACAGAGTGAGAGACAGAGAGAGAGAGAGAGAGAGAGAGAGTTACCAGAGTTTGCCCTTTTTTGTCACTTGTGCACAAATTCCTTTTCCCCAACTTGATTTTGGCTGTCAATCATCCTCCTCAACCTTATTGTTGTGTGGTTGGAATTAACTGCACTGAATCAATCACAGAATGTTCAGCCACTTTGTTATCTGTTCAGATGCAGTCTGTATAGATACCTCAATTCAAAAGAATGAGAAGGCATACAAAATTTCAAAGAAAAACTCTACAACAACATAGTTCTTTCATCCTAATTCACACAATATCACCCAGTAACCCATTGGAACCAACAAGATCACTACAAAACCTCAGTCTCTATGTCAATTTCATCCCTCCCTCTTAACTAGATCGTCTCTCCTCATAATATCCTATGATAGGAAAAAAACTGGATTATTTTGAGCTAAAGAAATAGATGCCACAATAATACATGTTCCCTAAGACGTTAGCCAATTCCTACATCTTAGTGCCTTAAATGTTCCCCTCACTGGCAATATCCTTCCCTCACTATTACTTACTATACATTTCACTTTTCTCCAATCTTCTGTTTCTGTCCTAACTTTGGCTGTAGAATAATCAACCTCAAAAAACAATTACTATGTCTTTAGGATTTTATACTATAAACCACTCTGAGGCATGATGTCATCTACTTCCTTCCTCAGTGGAGTCAATTCAAAGTCCTATTCAGTTATTTCATCTAGTTCTAATCCATTTTGGAAGTAACCAGTGTTTCCCATTGGTTAAGATGTTGTTCCTCATGCTTGTGGATTAAAAAGCCAGATTATCTACCCAATATACACCCAAGATTAAGCAAGGACAGGATATTGTATAATAAAAATTCCTAAGGGAGAACATGGATTTTTGTGAGAATGGATTTGATGAGATGAGTCTCTAATAAAGATTTTTTTCTAAGATCCTAGGTATTTTAACACCTATATTAATTACCATATTTCCTTAAGTAATGAGATGCACTATTTTGTCATTTTAATGTTTCTCAAATTGAGAATCTTTAAATTAATGTGTTACTATTTCTCTGCCCCCCTATGTGCTGGAAAAGCTAATGTTAAATTCTTGATATAAGGAAATATGATAATAAATTATAATGCCTAGCCTCTTCTGAACCAGAAGCCCCTTTAAAGGTATCAATAAAGGCTTTATTGTTTAATTTACATTGAAATGTTTTTGGATATGAAAAAACCAACAAAGTCAACATCTCTTCAGAGTCTGTGCAGTTAACTTAATATTTTCCTAATTAGTGTGTAGGTCAAGATATAAGTTTTGCTAGAGTTTCAAACAACCCAATAATTTAGTGATTTATAACAATTGTTTATTTCCAAATACGGGGTGGGCACTCTGTTCTACATTGTCCAGGCTGACAAAACAACCATTTTCTTGACTTCTTGAATGTTGATGGTTGCCATACTATAAGGAAAGAGAACTTGGAAGGGTCTCACTCTTGTGTGAAATGCCCTGGTCTGCAAGTGGCCCACGTTGTACTTTCACAGCACCTATTGGCCAGGACCAGGCACAAGGTCCCACTCAGTCACAAGAATAGCAGGAATTACAATTTTGCCATATGTCTTGGAGGCAGAGAACTGGAAATATTTAGTGAATACCAATAATGACTTCTGTACTTTTATTAGATTATTATATTAAATTCTTTAAAATATGTTCATGTTCATGCCAAATATCTTGGATTTTAAAGTCATAGGAGAAAGGAAACTTGTCTAAAAATTGCTTAACAAAACTTCTGATAAAGAAAAGCTTATTTTTACAGGCTCTATTCCACCTTTTCCATCAGGGAATAGCCTATCTCTGCCCTCCTTCTCATACTCAGCCTTCCAAGCTAATTTGTTGGCATCCTCCTGGTTATCTCCTGTAGGACTACTCCCATTCACTGTAGGAAAAATTTTTCCTATCTCTTGGAATCAAGAAAATGCATGTCTTTAGATTTCTAAGAACTTGAAAAGGAGCCCTCCAGAGTGTTTAATTATCACCTGTCAGTAGAAAGGGATTATAAGGACTTCCACACAGAGGATGTCTGCCTTTGTGGCTTGGCAGTATCTCCTACCATCATGGGAAGCTTGGAAATTGAACTAAGTCCCTCTGTTGCTGGTAACTTAAGCTATCAGGTCATCTTTAAAGTGAGCTGAATCTCTTGCATTGATATTCTCTTCAAATTTGAGAAACTAAAGTAACCATAGATTATCGACTATTCTGAACTTATTGCAGAAGCCTCCTACCACTCACAAAGATATTATAATTAAAAAATCATGTAATTCTTAAGCTAAAAGCCTCTTTAAAGATTATCTATTCCAATTCTCCTTTTTATAAATAAGAAAACTGAGACCCAGTTTCAGAAAATTAGATAATTGCTGACTATGAAACCCCAAACAGCTACCTACCCCATTTTTTGACTGCTTGGAGAGACTTGACTTTTATTTCATGAGGACTTTCATATTTGGGGAGATAGCCTATTTATCTAAAATATGTTATGTAGATTGGGACACTAGATGTCAATATTCATGTGTGTGAGTCCCTTGAATTCTAAAGTTGTAAATTGCCTTGATTTAGGATGACGTTAGCCCAGAATAGTTTGGAATCAATAAAACACTATAAATGTGTAAGCTAATTGTCTCTGTATCATTCTAATTTTAGAGAGTATGCTGCTAGAGAGGGATCTTTACCTATCTGTAAAGGTCCCCAGCACAATTTTTTGCTGACTTTTAGTATTTGGACCATTACTAACTTGTAACCCTTTTTGTTCCATGGAACACTTCTGCAACCTGATGAAGGCTATAGATACCTTTTAAGAATAATATTTTTAAGTGCATAAAACAAAACACATAAGATTACTAAATGATCCAATTATATTGAAATACAGTAATATTTCCAAATACACAGCAAAGTAATACATGTGCTCGTTTAGTAATATTTAGCATCAACTCTTATTATTACTATCATTTTAAAGTAGTGACTAATATAAATGATATTGTGAGATAACTGCAACAACTGTACTATGATTTTAAAATATGTCATTTCTAATGATGACGCAGATGCTAATACCACTGTGTCTTGTTGCCTACATTTATAGTTGAAGGAAATGCTAAATTTCACTTAGAAGTTAGTGAAAATAAAGATTTGTTATTTTTGCAGACCAATTATTTCCCAATAATTGGTCTGCAAAATAATTGCAGACCAATTATTTCCCAATCCAGCTTCATGAAAAGACTGAATTATATCCATAGACCTGTGGACCCCAACTTAAGAAGCATTATTTAAACTAATGTAATAGAAACGGTAAATAAAGTTTAAAGAATCTGTATTTCAAAAATAATTTAGCATACAATGTTTACATTGTTATATTCCATTTTATTTGAAGAAGGTAAATGCATTCTACTTATTATTATTAATATATTAATACTATTTCAAACTGTTTAGATATATTTACTCATACAATAAAACTTTCTATTGAAATCTGTATTCTCCTTCCAATAATCTCTGAACTCAAATATAACTAGAGAAATAGCTCTGAGGTTTTGAATAAATAATGGACAGAATAATACACTTACTTTAGAGGATTAAAATACATTATATCAATATGATATTAAAGCTTTTTTTCTCCAACTAAATATCTATGAATTAGATGCCATTAGAGCTACTTATCAGTGTTGTTAAATATACTGATTTATGACAAACTACTGGTAAAATGACAGCTCAAAAAATACTGTGTCTTCTAACTTGTTCAGAAGATTAAAGTATGCTAAACTTTACTACATACATGTTTAAATGAATACACTTTCACATTTATGACATGTACAATAATTACTATTATATTCCAAATAATTCATTTTCTCTTCTCCATGTAATACTTAGCAGAAACATTATCTCAAGTATCAGAATCTAACTAATGAGCCATTGCATGCTCAGTATAAAGCCTTCATTGAATTGCATTTGGAAAACTGTTTTTCTGGGTCCAAAATTATCCTCAATCTCAGAAAATGATGGGGATCAGTTCGAAAAACTATCAAGTTATCAAGTGATTTCCTTGCTTCGATTCTTCCCACAAAGAGCAAGTAAAGGCCATCACTATTTTCTTCAATTCAATTCATGTGACTTAAAAGGAAACAAAAGAAAAAGAAGAAAGAAAGAAAGAGAGAGACATTCACAGAAAGATAGAGAAGATGAAAAGACAGAGGGCTATGTACCACATGAAGGAACAAGATAAAACCCTAGAAAAACAACTAAATTAAATGGAGATAAGCAATCTTCCAGAAAAAGAATTCAGAATAATGATAGTGAAGATGATCCAGGACCTTGGAAAGAGAATGGAGGCAAAGATCAAGAAGATGCAAGAAATGTTTAACAAAGATCAGGAAGAATTAAAGAACAAACAAACAGAAATGAACAATACAATAACTGAAATGGAAAATACACGAGAAGGAATCAATAGCAGAATAACTGAGGCAGAAGAACAGATAAGTGACCTGGAAGACAGAGTGGTGGAATTCACTGCTGTGGAACAGAATAAAGAAAAGAATGAAAAGAAATGAAGACAGCCTGAGAGACCTCTGGGACAACATTAAACACAACAACATTCACATTATAGGGGTCCCAGAAGGAGAAGAGAGACAGAAAGGACCCAAGAAAATATTTGAAGAGATTACAGTCGAAAACTTCCCTAACATGGGAAAGGAAATAGCCACCCAAGTCCAGGAAGTGCAGACAGTCCCATAAAGAATAAACCCAAGGAGAAACACGCTGAGACACTTAGTAATCAAATTGGCAAAAATTAAAGACAAAGAAAAATTATTGAAAGCAACAAGGTAAAAATGACAAATAACAAACAAGGGAACTCCCATAAGGTTAACAGCTGATCTCTCAGCAGAAACCCTACAAGCCAGAAGGGAGTGGCATGATATACTTAACATGATGAAAGGGAAGAACCTACAACCAAGATTACTCTACCCAGCAAGGATCTCATTCAGATTTGATGGAGAAATCAAAAGCTTTACAGACAAGGAAAAGTTAAGAGGATTCAGCACCACCAAACCAGCTCTACAACAAATGCTAAAGGAACTACCCTAAGTGGAAAACACAAGACAAGAAAAGACATACAAAAACAAACCCCCGAAAATTGAGAAAATGGTAATAGGAACATACATATCGATAATTACCTTAAATGTGAATTGATTAAATGTTCCAACCAAAAGACATAGACTGGCTGAATGGATACAAAAACAAGACCTGAATAAATGCTGTCTACAAGAGACCCACTTCAGACCTAGGGACACATACAGACTGAAAGTGAGGGGATGGAAAAAGATAGTCCATGCAAATGGAAATCAAAAGAAAGGTGAAGTAGCAATACTCATATCAGATAAAGTAGACTTTAAAATAAAGAATGTTACAAGAGACAAGGAAGGACACTACATAATGATAAAGGGATCAATCCAAGAAGAAAATATAACAATTATAAATATATATGCACCCAACATAGGAGCACCTGAATACATAAGGAAACTGCTAACAGCTCTAAAAGAGGAAATTGACAGTAACACAATAATAGTGGGGGACTTTAACACCTCACTTACACCAATGGACAGATCATCCAAAATGAAAATAAATAATGAAACAGAAGCTTTAAATGACACAATAGAACAGATAGATTTGATATTTATCAGACATTCCATCCAAAGACAGCAGATTACACTTTCTTCTCAAGTGCGCACGAAACATTCTCCAGGATAGATCACATCTTGAGTCACAAATCAAGCCTCAGTAAATTTAAGAAAACTGAAATCATATCAAGCATCTTTTCTGTCCACAACACTATGAGATTAGAAATAAATTACAGGGAAAAAAACGTAAAAAACACAAACACATGGAGACTAAACCATACCTTACTAAATAACCAAGAGATCACTGAAGAAATCAAAGAGGAAATCAAAAAATACCTAGAGACGAATGACAATGAAAACACGATGATCAAAAACCTATGGGATTCAGCAAAAGCAGTTCTAAGACGGAAGTTTATAGCTATGCAAGCCTGCCTCAAGAAAAAAAATATTTCAAATAAACAATCTAACGTTACACCTAAAGGAACTAGAGAAAGAAGGACAAACAAAACCCAATGTTAGCAGAAGGTAAGAAATCATAAAGATAAGAGCAGAAATAAATGAAATAGAAACAAAGAAAACAATAGCAAAAATCAATAAAACTACAAGCTGTTTCTTTCAGAAGATAAACAAAATTGATAAACCATTAGCCAGACTCATCAAGAAAAAGAGGGAGAGGACTCAAATCAATAAAATTAGAAATGATAAAGGAGAAATTACAACAGACACCAAAGAAATACAAAGCATCCTGAGAGACTACTACAAGCAACTCTATGCCAATAAAATGGACAACCTGGAAGAAATAGACAAATTCTTAGACAGGTTTAAACTTCCAAGGCTGAACCAGGAAGAAATAGAAAATATGAACAGACCAATCACAAGCACTGAAATTGAAACTGTGATTAAAAATCTTCCAACAAACAAAAGTCCAGGATCAGCTGGCTTCAGAGGTGAATTCTATCAAACATTTAGAGAAGAGATAACACCCATCCTTCTCAAACTCTTCCAAAAAATTGCAGAAGAAGGAACACTCCCAAACTCATTCTATGAGGCCACCATCACCCTGATACCAAAACCAGGCAAAGATACTATAAAAAAATAAAATTACAGACCAATATCACTGATGAATATAGATGCAAAAATCCTCAACAAAATACTAGCAAACAGAATCTGACAACACATTAAAAGGATCTTACACCATGATCAAGTGGGATTTATCCCAGAGATGCAAGGATTCTTCAATATACGCGAATCAATCAAAGTGATACACCATACTAACAAACTGAAGAATAAAAACCATATAATCATCTCAATAGATGGAGTAAAAACCTTTAGACAAAATTCAACACTGATTTATGATGAAAACTCTCCAGAAAGTGGGCATAGAGGGAACTTACTTCAACATAATAAAGGCCATATACGACAAACCCACAGCAAACATCATTCTCAATGGTGAAAACCTGAAAGCATTTCCTCTAATATCAGGAACGAGACAAGGATGTCCACTCTCACCACTATTATTCAACATAGTTCCGGAAGTCCTAGCCACGGTAATCAGAGAAGAAAAAGAAATAAAGGAATACAAATTTGAAAAGAAGTAAAACTGTCACTGTTTGCAGATGACATGATACTATGCATAGAGAATCCTAAAGATGCCACCAGAAAACTATTAGAGCTAATCTACGAATTTGGTAAAGTTGCAGGATACAGAATTAATGCACAGAAATCTTTTGTATTCTTATACACTAATGATGAAAAATCTGAAAGAGAAATTATGGAAACACTCCCATTTACCATTGCAACAAAAAGAAAAAAATACCTAGGAATAAACCTACCATGGGAGACAAAAGACCTGTGTTCCGAAAACTATAAGACACTGTTGAAAAAAATTAAAGATGATACCAACAGATGGAGAGATATACCATGTTCTTGGATTGGAAGAATCAATACTGTGAAAATAACTATAATACCCAAAGCAACCTACAGATTCAATGCAATCCCTATCAAATTACCAACGGCATTTTTTACAGAAGTAGAACAAAAAATCTTAAAATGTGTACAGAGACACAAAAGACCCCAAATAGCAAAAGCAGTCTTGAGGGAAAAAGACGGAGCTGGAAGAACCAGACTCCCTGACTTCAGACACTACTACAAAGCTACAGTAATCAAGATAATATGGTACTGGCACAAAAACAGAAATATAGATCAATGGAACAGGATAGAAAGCCCAGAGATAAACCCATGCACCTGTGGTCAACTAAACTATGACAAAGGAGGCAAGGATATACAATGGAAAAGAGACAGTCTCTTCAATAAGTGGTGCTGGGAACACTGGACAGCTACATGTAAAAGAATGAAATTAGAACACTCCCTAACACCACACACAAAACTAAACTCAAAATTGATTAGAGATCTAAATGTAAGACTGAGCACTATAAAACTCTTAGAGGAAAACATAGGAAGAACACTCTTTGACATAAATCACAGCAAGATCTTTTTTGATCCACCTCCTAGAGAAATGGAAATAAAGCCAAAAATAAAGAAATGGGACCTAATGAAAGTTAAAGGCTTTTGCACAGCAAAGGAAAGCATAAACAAGACGAAAAGACAACCCTCAGAATGGGAAAAAATATTTTCAAACGTATCATCGGACAAAAGATTAATCTCCAAAATATATAAACAGCTCATGCAGCTCAATATTAAAAAAACAAAAAATCCAATCCAAAAATGGGCAGAAGACCTAAATAGACATTTCTCCATAGAAGACATACAGATGGATGGTCAAGAAGCACATGAAAAGCTGCTCAACATCACTAATTATTAGAGAATGCAAATCAAAATTGCAATGAGGTATCACCTTACACCAGTTAGTATCAGCATCATCAGAAAATCTACATACAACAAATGCTGGACACGGTGTGGAGAAAAGGGAACCCTCTTGCACTGTTGGTGGGAATGTAAATTGATACAGCCACTATAGAGAACAGTATGGAGGTTCCTTAAAGAACTAAAAATAGCCTTACCATACGACCCAGCAATCCCACTACTGGGCATATACCCAGAGAAAACCATAATTCCAAAAGACACATGCACCCCAATGTTCATTGCAACACTATTTACAATAGCCGGGTCATGGAAGCAACCTAAATGCCCATCGACAGATGAATGGATAAAGAAGATGTGGTACATATATACAATGGAATATTGCTCAGCCATAAAAAGGAACGAAACTGAGTCATTTGCAGAGACGTGGATGCATCTAGAGACTATCATACAGAGTGAACTAAGTCAGAAAGATAAAAGCAAATATCGTATATTAATGCATATATGTGGAACCTAGAAAATGGTACAGATGAACCAGTTTGCAGAGCGGAAATTGAGACACAGAAGTGGAGAACAAACCTATGGGCACCAAGGGGGGAAAGCAACGGTGGGTGGGTGTTGTGGTGTGATGAATTGGGAGATTGGGATTGACATGTGTACACTGTTGTGTATAAAATGGATGACTTATAAGTTAAATAAATAAATAAATAAATAAACATTAAAAAAAAAACCCAGAAGACAGATAATACCAACTATTTGGTGAGGATAATAAAAACAAAAACAAAAAGAAAGAAAGCAAGAAAGAGAGAGAAGGATGGAAGGAAGATTGGAAGGACAGAAGGAAGGAAGGCAGGGAGGGAGGAAGAAGAAAAAGAAGGATTGGGGATGAAAAGAAATATAAAGGGAAATAACATTTTTTAAAAAGAAAAGGAAGATTCATGGCTAGAAAAGGGGCACATTAATCATGAATCTTAAATTTACATTTTCAAATTCAAAATAGTTTGTAGCATTCTTATAGTGACAGATATAATCTAAAAGTCAGCATACTATGGCCCACAGTCCAAATCCAGCCCTCTGATTCATTTTGCTCAACCCTTGAGCTAAGAATGTTTCTTACATTTTTTAATGGTTGAAAAAAATCCAAAAAATATTTTGTGCCTTATAAAATTTGTATGAAATTCAAATTTCAGTCGACAAAAATGAAATTTTATGTATGCACACTCATTTGTTTCTGTATTATCTATAGCTCCTTTTGCATTGCAGAGTCAGAGATGAGTAGCTGTGACAGAGACCCTATAGCAAGTAAAACTGAAAATATTTACTATCCAGCTCTTTATAGAAAAAAATAAATGCCAACCTCTGCTCTATATGATGCAAAATCCATTTCTTCAATAAAAAGGTATTTTCTATTCAATATTCATTATTTAAATCTAAAATATGTTTCTAGACTAAAAGTAATATTTTTAATACTGAATTCATTCAGGCTGATTTGTAGATATCCATACCAGCTTTACCTGAAATGCCTCATCCACTTATGAAAATGAACTGTTTTCCTAATTCACACTGCCTTGAGGAATTAATAGGTCATAAAAAGTTGTTACTAATAATATTCTTTCAGGCTCAGCCTCTATATGCAGATTGTGGGTACTGCAGCCCAATATATTATTTCTGATAAGATGTCTCACAAGTAAATATTTGTGATTACAGTTGTTCTTTCACAGGGCAGCATCTTCCCCTGTTGCTCCCAATGACCATACAAGTCTCAGGTCATCTGTTCTAGAGTTGTTGAGTGGTGCCTAACAAGTGTCAGATATTTCACTAGATGGTGGGGATAGAGTGGATAGGAAAATAGAAATGTATATGCATCAAGTTCACTATGGTCCTAGAATGCTTCTGACTTGTTTTACTCTTGCTCAGGTTTCTTTGGTTTACTTATCACGTCTGATATTGTTCACTTGGATTCCTTGGAGACTATGAGGCTAAAATATAATGTTGCCTTAGGGATTTAATATACATCTCTTCTTGCATTCTTTTCTTCACATGGCTCTTTCACATTGTCTGTGGAAGGATGAAAACAAAGGTAAAGGACAAATTGAGAAGTACAATTCTTTTGATTTGATGAAAACTCATCTTACTTGGATCAAGTTTACCTGTCCAGATCCTCTCTAACCTTTGGGTAAGTGTCTTTAGACAAGGTACCTATCTTTCATGCAAATATACATGCAAATATATTTCTTCCACCTTTTAAACATGTTTATGCATTTCTGAATCCAGGGAATGCTCAGAGTTGAGGCTATGAAGTACTGTTACATTAAAAATTTATACTTTTCTTTAGAGTGTAAATTGAGAGTGGGAAGGAGTAGAACTGAGGATTACCATTTTCCCTTCATAAAACTATGTACATATAAGATGAAATTTAATTTTTTAGATGATTACTTTTTTAATTAATTAAATAAATAAAACGTTATGCTTTACAAAAATTCAGAATGCTATTTACACTAAGGAGGTTTGTTGGCATAATGAATAGTTTACTAATAAACAATACTTCCTTGCTATGTTAATATGAAAATTTTACCTAATAGTGTATATTAAAGTCATATACAAATGTTAGTATCAAATAATCTGAGTGCACTCACATTTCTTCACTTATTCATTTAACAAATATCTATTGAACACTACCATAAATGAAGCTATGCCCTCCCATTCTATACCAAAACCCACTAAGCTATCAAGCTTATTGTAGACTGCTGGACAATCTACCACCTGGTTATGCCCTGCCTTGTGCTGTATCCTATTTGGGGATATGAATTTTTCTTGTCTCCTCCAATACATTTTAAGCTTCATGCACTTAGAAGTCATATCTTATATCTGTCCGTATCTACTGTAGTATATAATAATCAATGCTAGGCATTAGTAGGTATTCAATAAACATATACTGTTTGATACTCTCAATTACAACTAAATATGTTTTATTCACAAGTTTGTAACATAGTATATTTTCAATGTGAAAGATGACTTCTTAAAGGTGCCCATATCAATATGTTTATCTTAAAAGATTGTATGATATGTAGTAGATAATCTATAAACATTTAATGAATACATGCTGAATACTTGAATTTTTACTCAAATTAATTTAACTTAGGTAATGATGCATTTATAGTTATCTTAAGGTTATAAAGACAATTCACGATTTTTAAAAAGATTTCTCTGCACCAAAATTATATCAAGACTAGCAAGCTAAGTAACTAATTTTGTGGAACTATTAACTGATAGGTGTGTATCAATGTGCATCTCATAAACAGGATTTATTTGTATTATGATTAAATATATTAAAACTGCCAACTCAATATGAAGCCAATCAAAGAGGAACCAGACTAATCTAGATTTTTTTGTTTTACTTATTACCCCTGTATATTTTACTCTAGTTATTTTCAATGATAAAATACATTTCAGCTTTAATTGCCTAGCTACCTATCTAAAAACAGATGTATATTTTTTATCTAGTCACTGTTTATGCAGCAATAGGAATTGATTTCCCCATGTTGACATTTAGCATAGTCTAAATTATCCTAAACATTGGCACTGAACTTTACAATCTTGCCAGAAAAAAAATTAGGCATTTACATTTTTATTTAGAACAATTTATCTTTACATGTATAGACAAATTAATCTACATTAGCACATACAAGGAGAGAAGAAAGTAAGGTCAGGGAAGCCACAACCAAAACAAGATGATTCAAAAAAAGAATTCTCATAATATTTTCCCATCCATACCTCATTAATGTAGAATCAATGCAAAAAAAAATTAACAGAATTAATAAAAACTCCAAAGAACTCCCAAATTTAAATGACAGCAAGTTACTTTTAGAAAGAGATATTTTCAAATTCTCCTAAAAGCAATTGGGTAACAACCCCTTCAGTGAAAGACAGTGTTATTCCTAGTAGCTCTGAAAACCTGGAATTGCTCTTAAAAGCAACGGATGTACTTGAATAAAAGATTCAATAGCTTTTATTTTATTTCCTATTACAAAAGTCCTAGAGTTTTCTCTCTTGGGATTAAAGGTAAGGGTTTCTTAAGAAAGTTGTGGGTTCAGGCAAGAATCCCTAAGTGTAGGTATAAGTGCAAGTAAGTTTTTGTCTGTAGCACACTTAAATGCTAAAAAGAAGTAATGGTGTTACCGAACCAGTTTCATTTGCCTGATGTTCAGCAAGCCAAAACACTAACACACTTAGGTGCAGAAAAGAAAGGGTTTATTCACAAGGCAGCCAAGTGAGGAGATGGGAAAGTCAGTCTCAGATCCACCTTCCCAAAAGTGAGGAGCTTGAGATATTTATGGGATAAAGAAGCAGAGTGGTCTTAGGTGTGGGGAAAGGTGATTGGAGGTAGGGGTAAAGGTGAGGTAGTCTGTGTTCTGCACAGGCATATCTGAGTTACATGCTTCTACCTTTAAGATATTTTATGTATAGCAATGGTAACATAAAGAAGATATCTATGTAACATACATAAAAGTAAGTGAGAAGGGAATCAAATAGCACTATAAAAAGATCAGTGAAACACAAAAGAATGGAGTAAGAGAGGAAAGGAGGGGAGAAAAGCTACTGGACATTCAGAAAACAATTAACAAAATGGCAATAGTAAGTCCTTCCCTATCAGTAATTACTTTAAATGCAAATCAAAAGGACAAAATGGTCAATTCACAAAGAAGACATGACAATTTTAAATATATAAGCACCAGACATCACTGCTCCTTAAAATATGAAGCAAATTTTGACAGAATTGAAGGGAGAAATAGACAGCACCAAAATAATACTAGGATACTCAAAACCTCACTTTCAATAATAGATAAAAGAAGCAGACAGAAGATTGATAAGGAAATAGAGGTCTTGAAAAACATTATATACCAATTAGACCTAACAGACATATACAGAATACTCCACCTAACAGCACCAAAATATACATTCAAGTGCACATGGAAAATTCTCCAGTATAGACCATATGTTAGGCCACAAAACAAGTCTCAACAAATTGATAAAGACTGAAATTATTCAAAGTATCTTTTCCAATCACAATGGAATGCAACTAGAAATCAATAGCAGAAGAAAAACTGGAAAATTCACAAATGTGTTGAATTAAACAATGGTCCAAAGAAGTAACAAGGGAAATTAGAAAACACACTGAGACAAATGAAAACAAGAATACAGCATACCAAACTTATGACATACAGTGAAAGCAGTGTTAGGAAGGAAGTTTCCCTAGTCAGTGCATGCTTCTATAACAGAATACCATAGACTGAGTGGCTTAAACAAAAGAAATTTATTTCTTACAGTTAGGGAGGCTGGGAAGTCCAAGATCACAGTGCAAACTTGGTCGGGTTCTGACGAGAGCCCTCTTTCTGGTTTACAGATGGTTGTCTTCTTGCTGTGTCCTCACATAAGACAGGAAGAGAGATTGATAATTTCTCTCATGATTCATCTTATAAGGGAGACAAGCTCATTCATGAAGGCTCTATATTCATTACCTAATTACTTTCCAAAGACTCCACCTCCAAAAACCATCACATTGGGGATTAGGGCTTCAACATACAAATTTAAAACAACTTAAACATTCATTCAATAGCAGAAGTTTATAGCTATAAATATGTGCATCAAAAAAGTAGGCAAGGTTTAAAATTTACAAACTAAATTTATACCTCAAGGAAAAAGAAAATGAACAACTACTTAAACCTAAAAGCAGAAGAAGGAAGAAAATAATAAATATGGAAGCAGAAATTAATGAAATAGGTAATAGAAAAACAATAGAAAAAAATTAACAAAACTCAGTTGATTTTTTGAAAAGATCAACAAAGTTGACAAACCCTTAGCTAGATTAACATAGAAAAAAGAAAGAACTCAAGTAAGTAACTAAAATCAGAAATGGAAAAGGGAACATTACAACCAATGCCACAGAAATAAAAAGGATTGTAAAATAATTTTATCCACAATTATAGGCCAACAATTTGGTTGAACTGGAATAAATGGATAAATTCCTAAAATAGACAACCTACCAAGACTGAATCATGAAGAAATAGAAAATTTGAACAGAGCAATAACTAGTAAGGGGACTGAGTCAAAAACCTCCTGATAAAGAAAAGCCAAAGACCAAATGGATTTATTAGAGAATTCTACCAAACATTTAAAGGATAAATAATATCAATCCTCCTGAAATTCTTCCAAAAATTTTAACAAGGGGGATGCTTACAATCTCATTCTATGAGGCCAACATTACTCTGATACTAAAGCCAGACATATGACAGAAAATTAAAATTACATACTAATAGCTCTTATGAATATTGATGCAAAATCCTAAACAAGATAGTAGCAAACCAAATTCACATTAGAAGAATTCAATTAAACGGATCACATTAAAAGTACCACATTAAAGGGGTCATACACTATGACCAAGTGGAATTTATCTCTGGGATGCAAGAGTGGTTCAACATATAAAATCAATCAATGTAACATATCACATTAATGGGATGAAAGACAAAAACCACATGATCACTTCAACTGATGCAGAAAAAACATCTGATAGGGTTCAGCACCCTTTCATAATAAAAACAGTCAACAAAGTAAGAATAGAAGGAAACTACCTCAAAATAATAAAGTCCATATATGAAAATCCCACAGCTAATATAATGCTCAATGGTGAAAGACTGAAAGTTTTCCCTCTAAGATCAGGAACAAAAGAAGCATGCTTGTTTTCACCACTTCTGTTCAACATAGTATTGGAAGTCCTAGCTAGAGCCGTTAGGAAAAAAAATAAATAAATTAAATTAAAGACAAAGAAATAGGAAAAAGAGAAGTAAAAGTATCACTATCTCTGTTTGCAAATAACATTATCTTATATGTAAAAAAAAACTTTAAAATTCCATATAAAACTTATTAGAAATGATCAGTGAATTCAATAAATTTGCAGTATAAAATTGATGCAAAAATCAGTTTCATTCCTATATATTAACAATAAACAGTCAGAAAAGGATACTAATAAAGCAATATTATAAATAATAGCATTAAAAAGAATAAAATACTTAGAAATGAACCTAATCAAGGAGACGAAAGACTTGTACAGTGAAAATACTATTGAAAGAAATTAAAGACACAAATAAAAGGAAAGACATCCCATGCTCATAGACTTGAATAATTAATATTGTTAAGTAAAAGATACTAACCAAAGCAATCCGCAGAAAGAAATTTCTATCAAAATTCCAATGTCATTTAAAAAAAATAGAGAAGTCACCATAAAATTCACATTGACTCTCAAGGATTCAGTAGCTTAAACAATTTTGAAATGAAGAGATAAGTTAGACGACTTACACTTACTGATTTCAAAATGTATTACTAAGCTACAGTAATCAAAACAGTGTGGTATTAGCATAAACACAGACATATAGACCAATGGAATAGAATAGTGGTCCAGAAATAAATCCTTACATGTGTAATCATATAATCTTTGACAAGGATGCAAAGACCACTTGATAGAGAAAGGTTACTCTCTTAACAAATGGTATTGGGAAAACTGAGTATCCATATGCAAAAGAATGAAGTTGCAACCTTGTCTTACCCTGCATACAAAAATTAACTCAAAATAGAATAAAGTCCTAAATGTAATATCCACAATTATAAAATTTCCTAAAAGAAAACATAGAGGAGAACCTTCATGAGATTGGTTTTGGCAATGATTTCTTGGATATAACCAAAAAAGCACAGGCAACAAAAGCAAGAGAACGAATGGGATGAAATTAAAAAAACAAAAACAAAAACAAAAAACAACTATTGTTCACCAAAGGACACAACAGTCAAAATGTAACCTATGGAATGGAAAATATTGCAAACTATATATCTGATAAGTGGCACATAGTAAATGCTGTATAAATTTAGCTATTATTCCATTTGTGACAGATAATAGCAGCTTGTCAACAATATCCATTCTTCTCTAGGAAGACAATTCTTTTCCAGAAGGAAGTTATATCTACATTATATTTTCCAGTCTCCCTTACTGTTAGCTGTATTATGTGATTACTTTTCACCAATTGCATGTGTGTGAAAGTGGTCTGAATTACAACTTCTGGACCAAGACTTTGAAGAAGTGGATGTTCATTATCGATCCTGTCTTTTCTGTTTTGCCAGTGAATGCAGACAACAGTGAGACCTTAGAGTAGGGAGAGAATTCTCCATGGGTCTCTGGTATTTATTCACGTTTTGTGGATGAGGCACTGACTGCCTTTGCTCTGAAGTATCTTTTCAAGGATGTTTATATAGCTAACAACCTTAGATTATATAGATTCTCCCTCTGTCATGTTCACTGTCCAGTACAATGAAGATAATATATCCCTCCTTAGTAAAAGACAGGCAGGCTTATGCCTAAGATTCAAGTTCACTGAGCTAAGGGTTCCTTTCCTGTATCCTAACCCACTGCATGTGCAGGCATCTTCTGGCCCTCTTTGTAAAATTTGGAACTCAAGGAATCAGTGCAAAAAATGCTGGTACTTTGGCTACTACTATTGCTGTGAGTAACAACTTCTCCATATTCTCTGACCTAGGAGCCTTGTGTCTTCTACCAGTATCCATAAAAATGTGGCAGGCTAACTTATTAGCTTGCAAGTCAGGCAAAATCTCAGACCCTTCACAGTTATTTACACTTAGGGAACGATCAGAGAGAGAAGACGGAAGAAACACTGCTCTTTGATTCAACACACACAGGAGATATATCTGACAACCAGGAAAACCCATATTAGTATCTTATGTTAGTGAGAAATAAACTTATACTATTTTTGAGCCATTATGAGTTTTGGGATCTATTTGGTACAGTACTTAACCTATCCTTACTAGTACAGCATTTCATTTTCAAAACATTCCAGACATTTCCTGCTATCTTGTACCTTTTCAAGTATACTGGTTTTTAATTTCATTATTTGATGTCCCTAGATCACCTGTTTTATAGACCTTATCTCATAATATGACTATTGGGGGAAATTTCCAACAATATATATGAGTAAGGGAAAAATAAAATTATAAAAATACTGAGGTTTTGTTTTCTCTTTTAGAAAGAAATAATCATTTCTTGGCTTCAAAAAGCAGAATAACTGGTGTAGATGGAGTTAGAATTTTTTTTTAATTATAGTTAACAAGATTTTAGAGATCAGCTGGTGAGCACTACTAATTTTAGAAAGGGAGAGACTGATTTTCACAAAGAAAGACAGAAGTCATTGGTTTAGTTAAGATTATAATTCATAACTACTTACTCCTATTTCAGTGTTCTTTCTGGCACACTCTCCAGTAATAGTGAACTGTGGGGTGAGATTTTAGAATTACTAACCAAGTGGAGATTCATGAAGTTTTCTCTCTCACTAATCTAAAACTCTAATACCTGAAATATGACAGTAAAATAATAATAATTTATTAAATATCTGCCTAGATATTCATGACACTACAGACTTAGGTATTGAAAAATCTATAGTTTATGAATAGTCACAGAATTATAACATGGACTCTACCCTTAAGAATCTTACATTCTGGCTGAATAGACAAGATACATGTAACAAATAAAGTTGAATGGTACTAGAGAATATATGGTTAAGTACTAAATTATATGGTTAGAAATTACAAATGATTTATGGATGACTAGAGTAGTCAGGGAAGGCTTAATTGAAGTGCAGAACTTGGACTAGATTTTGAAGGACAGGAATTCTTTTATATGAGAACAGTAAAGGGAAAGTATTTTCAATGAGAAATAACATGAACAATGAAGAGAAAGTCAAGGAGGAAAATAGAATGTGCTTGGGATAATGGGAAAAAACGGGTCAAGTTTAGAAAGGTTTTGTTTTGCTGAAGCAGTGGGATATATGGTTAACTATCTACAAAGAGATAAGAAGGTAGAATTATTCTACATAATATTGATACTGTCTGTTCTCCATTATTTCTCCCTCTCTCTCATTCTACATGCCTATTTCTATTTAACACTGATCTTGTAATTTCCCCCATCTTAAGTAAAAAAAATAATCCTCTCTTGATCTCACTTCCTCCTGTTGCTTCTGCCTCATTTCTATGCTCCCTTTTACAGTATAGAACTTCCAAAGAGGAGTCTGATCTTCTCTTCAAATCCTGTCATCCCATTGTCTCTTGAACACACTTCATTTAGGTTTCATTCTCACCAATCCGCTGAAAAATCTTTTGTCAAAATTACTAATGATCTCAACATTGTGAAATCCCATGGTCAATTCTCAGTCTTCATCTTGATGAATCAAGCAGCATATGACCCAATATATGACTCTCTGCATAATGAAACACTTTATTTGGTATCAAGGACACTACTCCCCTGATTTCTCTACTACTTCACTGGTAGCTTCTTTTCAGTTAGCTATTGTTAGTATTTCCTCATCTTCCCTACCTCTGAATATCAAAGGCCTGAAAAGTTCAGTCCTTCAATCTACTTTCTTTTCTATCTCTTCTCACTCCCTTGAAGACTTCGTCAAGCTTAATGGCTTTATATACCTTCCACATGTTGACAAATCCAAAATTTATATTTATAGCCCACACTTGTCTCCCAAATTTCAGACCAATATATCCAGCTGCTTACTCCACCTGGTTATCTAATAGGCATCTCCAAACTAACATGTCCAAAACAGATCACCGGATCTTTTTTCCTTAAACCTGTTCTTTGCAAAGTTGTTCCCCTTTAATGTAATAGAAATTGTATTGTTCCATTGGCTAATCTGTAGCTCTTCTCTTTCTCTCATGCCCCACATCCAATGAATTAGAAAAATGCTTTGGCTTCACCTAAAACTATATCCAGAAACTTACCACTTTTCAGCAATTCCACTGCTAAAACCCTGGTCCAAGCCACCATTATCTCTCACCTAGATTATTTTAACAGTCTCTCAACCGGTGTCCTGTGTCTGTGCTTGCCTTCTTACAGTCTATTTGCAAACCAGCCGGCAATGATTCTATTAAAATATGTATCAGATCATGTTACTTTTCTTCTCAAAATGCTCACTTGTTTTCACATCTCACTTAGTGGCCCTCAAGACCCTACAAGATCTGCCTACTGTTACCTCTCTAATTTAGTTTCCTAATTCTTCCCCCAACCCAGGTTGCTTACTCAGCTCCAGCCACACTGACCACTTGCTGATTTTCAAACATAGAAATCATGTTTCTGTCTCAGGATCTTTACAAATTTTATACCTTTGCCTAGAATGCTATTCCTTTACATATCTGCATGGCTTGTGCTTATTGCCTTAAGCTATTTTGTCAAATGCTAGTTTCTTAGAGATGTAGTCCCTGACAATGACCCTATTCAAATGGCAACTCCCTCTGTCCAGTACCTTAATACCCTTATGCTGCTCAAGTTTTCTTCATAGTCTTTATTACTCTGTGTTATTCTAAGTTTTATCTATTTATCTATTTTATTATTATCTATTTATGATTACATATCTTCCTTCACTAGAATATAACATTAAAAATGGCAGGGATTTTTATGTGCTTTGTTTATTGCTATATCCTCAGTGCCTAAAGCAGTACCTGGCACACTGTGGGTCCTAAATAAATACTTGTTGAATAAATGCATGAATGAAGGAATGTCTCTCTCTCTTTTAAATCTAAATTACAATAGTGCCTGAGAAATGCCTTGAATATTCTCACCAGATCAATGAATTATTTACTTTGAAATACGTTGAAAATCCCTTTGTAATTTATTATTTTTTATTGTAGAAATGACTTTACACAATAAATAAATAATGGATATTGTAGTTATTTTCTCCCTCTACTCTATTTCTACCCCTTATTCCATTACATGGCTTTTTCTCTGAGTAGTTTATACTTGAAAATAAAGATGGAACAGAGTAATATTCTATTTCATAGCTTTTTGCGACAGCAGTATAACAAAGTTTACTATGACAGGCATTTTTTTCATTGAATCTAAAGGTAAATTAACACTAACAAAGAAATTATTTAACACTGTTGTAACAAAAACATATTTTAGATGCTTCCTGCTCATAAAATCAACCTTTAAATACTTTTGTTACTATGAAATATTAAATACTAGAGAGAAATATCAATTTGACTTGAAAATTACATTGATATTTTTGTTGATAATATATCAACTGTAATGTCAATTAATAGCTCAAGGAGTTTAACTTCTGATAATAAAGTCACCTTGTTTGCTATATCCTATAAATGGCTGTCAGTTTTTATAACTTAACGAAAATGTCACCACATTTTTTTATTTCAGTCATGTCTACTTGAGGATGGATTCTTTTGCTAAGAACAATGAAAGGAATTAGCAACTTCTAAGTTTGAAAGGTACACACAGTATTTGCAAGTGTAAAAACCAAAAGTGAAGAGATTATATTTCCCAAAGTCAGGGCTAACCAGGTCTGGTTCCAAAGATGAAATGATTAAAAATTGCACAGTATCCACTTAATAACAATAAGAATAAAAGTGTCCCATTTTTGTCCGTTTTGGAAAAGTCTTATAAAAAATTTGAATATCATCTAGTTGATGAAATCTATAATTTTGCTAGTGTCAAGTTCCTTTGTTTTGATACTTTGTCCCTAATGAACAGACTTTACTTACCAAGGGTAATTATTCTTCAGTGCATTTCTCCTGGCTGTTTGTTTTAATGCACCTCGTGTTGCTTTCTATTGAATGTTTATTCATTTCCCACATTAAAGTGAAAATTATTATTATGTGAATATTCAAAAACACAAAATACTAATGAATAAATCAGAAAGTCTTATTAATGCTATCCATACAGATAGTCCCTGTTATAAGGCAGCTTAATTAAATCCCAAGACAGCTTGAACTTGAAACATTATTAAAGCCTATATTGGAATGTCTTTTGTTTTTGTTTTTTTTGTCTGTTGCTTAAACATTATGCCTATATACCCAAATACCGGACTTAAAGTTCTAATTCAACCAGAAGTTGTCTCAGTAAATTTGTCCCACAAGCAATACTATTCCTGTACCTCTTACAAACTAGTTTAAGTATAGGTGTTAAGAAATTGTAACTTAACCTAAAATCTTCATTTCAAGAATTGTCTGCTTGTATGACATGAACTACCATGCCATGGCATGGCATTAATGGTAGATGAAATATTTTCTTTTAAATCAGTTATTTAGAGTGTCATAAGTAATTTTGTTAAAAAGTTCTTTGTGTTCACTACAAATATTTGAAAGAATGGCAACAGGAATGTAAGTACATATTAATACTAATGTTTTACTTAAGTATCTGTTAGCAAGGTGCAAGAAATGAATTGCTCACTCCCACAAACGTTTGAAAGCTACCCACTCTAGAGACTAATAGGTTATTAATTGCATTTTGTTGAGAGAGATGTTTCATAGAATATAAAGAAAAAAGATTTTCATCTATAAAGAATGCAGTAGACTAGCTCCAAAATGATTTACTTAATTAACCCAAAAGAAGCTTGATTCATGATTAACAAGAGGACAAATAAATCTTCATTTAAAGCTCTGGGCATAAGTAAACTCAATATATTGTCAAGGAAATAATTCCTAAATGAAGAACAAACAGAGAAAAACTCTTTTATGACTTAGATATCTTTGACACTGAGTAACAGCAGAATTTAAATTAGGTTGTAGTTTATTTCAGAATTGTGATTAGAAAAAAAAGTGCATATCTTGTGAGAAAGGAAGTAAACAAGAAAAACATCCTCAGTGTTAAATTACTTTCCTTTAAAATGCAAACACATGCCACTAATTAGCAGCTTGGTTGCAGGACTGACTACACAGGCTACATAGTAAGGAAATAGGATTTACCTGGTAATGCTTTTCTTCCTTTCAGTCCCTGTTAACTTGTAATTCAGAAATTTGCAAGATCTCCTTTCAACAGAAGCAGCCTGGTGGATGATACTTTGGAGTGAGATGAATTTAGGTTCAATTCACAGCTTCTACATTTACTAACAACTTAGGAGAGTTATTTAAATTATCTGAGCCTGTATCCTCATCTGTGAAGTAGATAATAACGGTACCTACTTTTTTGAAATGTTATGGGGATTTAGTGAGAAGATTTATGCATTGTATTTGACCCCATAATAGGTGTACAGTAAATGTTAGTTTCCGTCTTCCTTTAGTCCACGTAGAGGTCTAGTAGAGCTGAGAAAACACAGAAGACTTTGAATATGAACATTAAGTGATAAATTTTGCCTTTTGTTGTAGTTATTACTTCTTAGTACATTATGTATTGATCAGGAATAATCAATATATTAACAGGATATAGTAGAACAGTTCAAGTAATGTTTCTCTGACACTTATTAGTGGAGGGCTCTGTTTCAGGGAATAGTGCAAAACCCCTCCACACTGGCATGTTGCACCATGCTGCAGAGGGATGTCTTCCTGGAACCAAGTCCTATACACTCATTTTCTGGAAGCAAGTTTCAAGTAGAGGAGGGTAGATAGAACCTATTTAGTCAAGAAAATCTCCCTTCTCATCCTTCTTCAGAGATAATACTCCCTCATATGCATTATCTTGGTTTATTATAACAATAATGTGGCATGATGGAAAATGATTTTATGTCTTGACCCAAATGCATACACAAAAGAAATGACAGTTTTTTCTAACCTTAGCACTGTTGCAGAAATATTGGGTAAACAGATGGGACAATTTTCTTCTCATTTAATTCACTCACGTCTCATTTCTAGACCTGAATTTCCTTCTCAGTAAACTGTGGAGCTGGAATAGATAATTTCTAAGGTTCTAACCAGCTCTACTTTTCTATTAATATTTACACTAAAAATAGAAAATGATGTTTTACATCTGTGATCACTGGGTGGTTGAAACCTGCCAGAGAAGGCACGTTGTGTGGCTTCTCAGTTTAGTGAGGTGATTAAAAACTCAGGCACTAAAGGTAGAATTTAGTTTAAACCCCAGCTTTGTCACTTACTAGCCACATAACCTTGTGCTAATCCTTTAATTTTTTGATCCTGTTTTCTTATCTGTAAAATACAGTTAATAAAAATATTCACGTCTCAGAGGTCCTGAGGGAATTGAGATATATATGAAAAGCATTTTATATGGTTTTCAAGCAGTAAAAGTGTTAAGTATGATGTCCCTATTATCAAAGAAGAGAGTCAAACACAAAAATTTCATCAATATCATAGTCCCGGCAATGAAAGCAGGGGAAATTCTGAATAGGTGTATGTCATTTATGTGATTTCCTATCCAAATCCCCCAAGCCTTTGGAGAGGAGACTAAGTGAAATTAAAAGAACTATTTACGTGTAAATACCCACAAGAAAAAGACAATGCCAAATTGGTATCAGTGTGATGAAGAAAAAAAAAATAAAAATAAAACAGAAGAGAAGAATAACCTCCCTTTCATCATAGAACATAGCATGGCACCAGTGACCTGAGAGGTCTTAGGTATCTGTACCATCAGTAGCATCAATGGCTTAGGGACAACATCTGGTGGCTTAGAGCAATAAGAGGCCTTTGTTATAAGCCTGGTAGTGAGTTAGAAATGATCAGCACTTTGTATATCTGTAGCTATAACAAGAGTTCAATGTCCCCTGTAAATCTCATCAGAGATCTCCTATTTCAGAGATTGTTCACATTATTCAGGACTATTGAAGGTTGCTGTTTGTTTGGAACTTATATCAAAGTCTTTCTCCTCTGAACTCCTATAGTCACCTCCATCTTGTAGAAGCACATTAATGGTCAGTATATTGCTGAAAGTTAGCAATAGAAAATTTTAAATATCTCTAAATGTAGCAACTAAATAAATTCTTATCTGTTTAAAATAGTCATCTTGCAAACATACATATGACACTTAGGGAGAAAGAAGTTGTCACACTAACTGAAAAATCGTTAATTTAGGTACTGAACTAGGTGTGTGGCTGCACATTAATTTTATCGGCATGGGACGCTTTCTTCAAAGGGTATATGTTGTACAGGATTTAAAATGTGTGATGATGTGGACTTTCTTACATCTATGCAATATAGGTCATAAGGAAAAAGGGAGCACATTTCTATTTGCACTGCAAAAATCCCAGCAACTTGCCAGATTGATTTACTTCTCTCTTGTTTCCCCTTTTATTTAAGGACATTTTGAAACAACAATAATGCCATCTGCTGGTCAGTCCAGTGAGTCTGGAAATAAGTGGAGAAGATCTGTCCCCAGAAAAGTGCCCCAAACAAAAAACTGATAGTTGGAAATGTACTTATTTTGTATTTGTTAGATTTTGTGAAATCTAAAATTCACGATCACTAAGATTTTAGGCTTAAACAACATATTTGGCATGCAGTACAATTCTTAGGTTAATTAACTTTCCACAATCCTAGTGTTTTTAATACAGTGAGCAGTTTTGGATTTGTCTGCATTCTGTGAACTATTGACAAAAAAAGTCTATGTGTGACTAATTCCTTTGGTGCCTGAGAAAGTTTGTTCTACTCTAGTGGCTTAATACATAGACACATTACACCGGGAAACTGTGCTAGCTTAAAGTCTTTTTTAAAAAAATAGTATCAACTCAAAGGACGCTTATTCTTTTAAAAAGGGAGAGAGAGAGAGAGGAAGAGACTGAGAAAGAGAGGATGTTGAAGAAGAAACAAACAAAATGGACAATGCTAGATAGAAACAGAAGTTCAGGTAGATACAATAAAAGTAAAAAAGGGAAGAATTAGAGGAAGTAGCAGTATCAACAGAGAAAAGAGAATTGGGAAGCATACATAGGGAGAGTTATGGTCCATGCCTGGGAAATAAAGAATACAGAAAGAAATGTGAAGCCTGTGATGGGGAGGAAATCGAGTAGGAGGCAAACAAAATAGGTGGCTTATTGAAAGCGGCACTAGGTGAGAAAGTGGGAGTGCAGGTAGATGAAAAGAGAAGTAGTCACAATTGATAAGTGGAAATTTTTTTTCTTATTTCATTTTTTTCTAGGAAGTATCCTCTTTACCTTTCCATCATACTGTTATTTTTCTTGTGCTGTCTCCAGCAGTAATGAATAGAAGTTGTAACATTCTTCAGAAAAGGAAAAATATACTTGAAATCGAGCCAGATGAGTTATCATTGTGTCTTTATTTCTATTCTCTACTATGAACACTTCTCCAAAATGTGAATGATGTTCATAGGGACAGCATGTTCCATAATACTCGAAAGTTGTCAAGGGTTTAGTGTTTACACATGGAATGTTAGCTTGTTTAGCACTCCATCTCCACCCTTTCTATAAAAAATTCTGTTTTATTATAATGACACATATCACTTCAATAGGCTTCCTGGAAACTCTCTAAGGTCCTTTTCAACTCTAAGAGTTTGGAATTTTAATAAGTCTTTTGGAAAAATATTTTGTGCTTTAGCAAATCCAAATCATTCATTGTTAAAAGGAAAATCTTTCCACATTTTAAAGACAGTTTAGAAATATAGAAAAATTCAGTGAATAATATAAGAAACACACAAGGACCTATGACCTAGAATTAATAAAAGTTAGCATTTGATTATTTTTGCTTCCTGTGTTTATACCCACATGTGTGTATAAAAGAAACAGAACAATTAAAATTAACCTGAAATCCCCTTTGCCCTTTCCCCAGCCTTACACCTATCCATCCCACTCCTATCACCTCTACCTTAGAGCTATCAATAAAATGAATTTTTGTGCCTTTTGTAGTCCATTTTTGTCTTTATTTTAAATTTCACTATGTGTGCACAACCCACACACACATCAATGAACATTATACAACATTACTTTGTGTATTTTTAAAATCTACATAAACACTGTCACATCATTTGCACTTTTCTGCAGCTCACTTTTTCCAATCACCATTACGTTTTCCAGATCTATTCATGATGATAACTTAAATTCATCTACTCTGCTATTTAGTAACATAATTTATTATGTCTTTATTCTATTGTGGACCTCTATTACTTTTAATTTCTGGCAATATAAACAATGAAGAACACATAGGTAGATGTCTCCTGGGACATACATGTGAGATTTTCTCCAGAGTCTATACCCTGAAGCTGTTGGTGGATAATAGAGCATATGCACCTTCAGCTTTACTTTACCTTCAGCTTTCCTAGACATTTCCAAATTAATTCAAATGAATTGCACTGATTTTCACTCTCACCAGGATTTCTTGTTGCCCCACATCCTCACTAACACTTGGCACAGTCAGATCCTTTTTTTTTTTTTTACATGTTTACCAGTCTGATTCTATCATATTATTGTTTTAAGTTACAGTTCTCTGATTACTACTATAAGCCCTACTTTTACCCCTTATATTACATCACTGGCTAACAGTTTTTAACCTTTACTCTGTGTTAAGACCTCTTCTAAAAACCTTCATGCATTAACTAATTTGATTCTTATAATTACTCTGTGAGTAATTTATGATTTTATCTTCATTGGCTAGACACAGAAATTTAGATATAGTAAAGTAACTTGTCCAAAGTCATATCTGTTACAAGTGAGATTTAGCATAATTGTATATCTTTCTCTGTTAGCATATTTTCCCCTTTTGTGAATTTAACAGTATTATAATTTGCTACTTTTTCTATCAGTTTGCTTATTCTTATGCATTTGTAGGAGTTCCTTACGTATTCTTGGAACACCATTCTCTGTATACAGCAGCTATATTAATACATTTCTGAGAAAAAAAATGTATTAAAATCTGGACTACACTCTCATACCATACACAAAAATAAATTCAAAATGGATTAAAGTCTTAAATGTAAGACCTGAAACCATAAAACTTCTAGAATAAAATATATGCAGTATGCTCTTTGACATCAGTCTTAGTAATATTTTTTTAAATGTGTTTACTCAGGCAAGAAAAACAAAAGCAAAAATAAACAAAATGGTATTACATCAAACTAAAACACTTTTTCACGGTGAAGGAAACTGTCAACAAAATGAAAAGGCAGCCTACTGAATGGGGGAAGATATTTGCAAACAATATATGAAATAAAGGGTTACTATCCAATATATACAAAGAATTCATACAACTCAACATCAAAAAAAAAGAAATGACCTGATTATAAAATGGGCAGAAGACTTGAACAGACATTTTTCCAAAGAAAATATAGAGATGGCAAATAGGTGTATGAAAAGGTGCTCAACATCACTAATCATCAGGGGAATGTAAATCAAATCCACAATGAGATATCACTTCACACCTGTCAGAATGACTATTAACAAAAAGACAACAAATAACAAGTGTTGATGAGGACATAGAGAAAAGGAAACCCTCATCCACTCTTGGTGAGAATGTAAATTGTTGCAACCACTATGGAAAACAATATAGAGATTCCTCAAACATTAAAACTAGAGCTACTGTACTATCCAGCAATTCCACTCCTGGATATTTATCCAAAGAAAACGAAACACTAATTTGAAAAGATATATGCACCCCTTATGTTCATTGCAGCATTATTTGCAATAGGCAAGATATAGAAACAACGTAAGTGCACATCAATAGATGAATGGATAAAGAAGATGTGATACAAACACACACACACACACACACACACACACACACACACACAATGGAATATTACTCAGCCATTAAAAAGAATAAAATCTTGCCATTTGTGACAACATGGATGGACCTAGAGGGTATTATGCTAAGTGAAATAAGTCAGACAGAGAAAGACAAATACTGTGTTTTCACTTATATATGTGGAATGTAAAAAATGAAACAAATGAACAAACATAACAAAACAGAAACAAAGTTATAGATACAAAGAACAAACAAGGGTTGCCAGAGGGGAGAGGGCTGGTGGCAGGGCGGTGGGGGGAGAAATATGTGAGGGAGATTAAGAGATACAAACTTCCTGTTGCAAAATAAATGAGTCACAGGTATGAAATGTACAGTGTGAGGAGCATAGTAACTATATAATATCTTTGTATGGTGAAATATAGTAACTAGATTTGTTATGGTGATCATTTTGAAATGTATAAAAATATCTAATCTCTATGTCATGCAACAGGATCTAACAGTGTTTTAGGTCAATTATACTTCAAAAGCAAACAAATAACAAACCAACTCATAGAAAAAGAGATCACGTTTGTGGTTATCAGAGGCAGGGGATGGGGAGAGGGGAATTGGATAAAGGCAGTCAAAAGGCACAAACTTCTAGTTATAAGATAAATAAGTACTAAGTATATTTATGTAAAGTACAACATGATAAATATAATTAACAAGGCTGTTTGTTGTATATGAAAGTTGTTAAGAAAGTCAACCCTAAGTATTCTCATCACAAGGAAAATTTTTTTCTATTTCTTTAACTTTGTATCTATATGAGATGATAAATGTTCACTAAACTGTGACAATCATTTCATGATGTATGTAAGTCAAATCATTATGCTGTACACCTTAAACTTGTACAGTGCTGCATGCCAATTATATCACAATAAAACTAGTTGAAAATAAATAAATAAATAAATAAAATCTGTCATAATCGAGGTTTTGTCCAATTCTTATAATTATAACAGTTTAATATATTTCTAAGCTAGATGTTAGGAGTTACAAGCTCTTATTGTTATACCATCTTTGTTCCTTCTTTGATTTATCATTATGTAGCATCTTCATATATTTACACTATTTTTTCACCTTAAATTATATTTTATTTGATATCTATATTACTACAACATATATTTAACTAGCCTTCTTCTGATAAATCTTACCATCTTTAATTTTGCTTTTATATCACTGTTCCTCCTGTTAGGCAATTATATATTACTGGCGTTTTGATGTCAGGCCTGACCTTATGACTTACTTTAGCCAAACAATGTTAACAGAAGTGATGTGTGCCACTTTCAAGCAGAGGCTTTAGAAGCCATCATGTTCCTCTATTTTCCTTTTCCTTTTACTATGAGAATGCCAATATCTTTGATAGAAGCTATGTTATCTCCTTGTTCCTGGATGGAAAACAATTATAAAACTTTGTTACTAGAAGCTACTAAGATTTCTGTAGTCATATTTTTAATTCTAGATTAATACAACCTAATCCGATTTTTAGAAGGCCTATATATGAACTAAATTCCTTCACAGGCCCCTCAATTCTAGGTCTTATTAACCATTATGACTTTTATTTCTCTCTTTATTTATGGCACAAGGGGATTTCTCTTTCCTGATTTCAGGTTCAAAGATTCATTCAAAAGTGTTGGGGATTACATTTTGCTAGATTTTCTATGTATCAATACTTCAAGTAGAAGAGGAGAATTCTTTATTAGCTCAGATTATCATATTTATCCAGCAATCCTTTACAGTTTTTACAATTATTGGCCTTTGAAATAAAAAACTACTACTCAGTTGCTTAAGATTATTTTTGGAGATTTTTATTTTGATGCTATGAGAAATTATCAATAACATCATAGAAGTTATCAGTGCTTATTGAATTAATTTCAATATGCATTACTTACCAGATTCTCTTGTGTTTCATGAAATAACATAGAACTAGTGGTTGATCCTAAGTACAAAGAGGTTATTTGAATATTTCTCAGGTTTTAGGACCAAACATAATTGTATTTTTCAAAAGATTATCTTCTCTAATTTTAACCAGGAATTATGAAAATCATCCTAATTTAAAATAGGTTCATTTTTCTCCGTAAAATATAGCAACACTTACCAAACATTTCACCGACTAGGAGGAATCTGTATTTTTAGTTCCTCCCTTATGCTGATATGCTTAGGGAAGCTCTCTTAAAACATGAACAGAGCACAGCAGAGGGCAAAGTGAGCAAAAGTAATTTGCTACTTGAGGCAGAGAGTAGAAGCTTGAATTCTTATGGCATATGAGACAGACAGTTTAAGGGAAAAGCTATGTATTTATGGGAAAAAAACTGTGTGTGTGTATACACATGTAGGAGAGTCTGTATGCGGGTAGTTGGGTGGGATGAGAGAATAAACGTATATAATAGAATATTTCTAATGCTTCAGTTTAAAAACTGTAAATGGATTCTAACATTTAGAAGTCCTACTAAATAAATCAAACCCAACCACACTTACTTGTCATGAGTATCAGAATGAAAGTTTCAATACTATCTTTAATTTGTACTAATGGATTTAATCTAGATTTACAATTTATGAATAAAAGACTGACTTCTAATTCACAAACTACAAAAATGAAAACACTACTATTATTCCTTATTAAATAATGTTCTTCAGCTTATTCACTGTAGTCCCCATGACTCCCACTTCCTGGTATTTACACCTGGTATAATTCCCTCCATTGCATGGGAAAATAATCTGTGACTTTCTTCCAACCAATAGAATATGGCAGAGGTGATAGGATGTATTTGGTTGTGTGTACATAATTGTTTTATGTAAGATAGTAGTGCCCATATTGCTGGAATCTCTCACTACCTTACTAAATATGAAGAAGCAAGCTGACGTGTTGTGAGCTGCCTTGTGGAGAGGGTCACATGCAAGAAATTCTAGATGACCTCTGGCTGACAGCCAACAAGAAACTGAGGCCCTCATCTGGCGCCCGCAAGGAATTGGATGCAACCAACAACCATTTGAACTTGGAAGGGGATCCTTTTCCAGTAGAGCCTCAGATGAAACCCAGTCCTGGTTAACACCTTGATTTCAGCCTTGCACAGGACCCAATTATGTCATGCTCAGAAAACGGACTCAGAAACTGTGAGATAATAAATGTGTACTGTTTAAACTTCTAAGTTTGTGGCATACTGTTATGCAACAATAAGAAACTAATAAAGATTGCAATATTGGCGGAAGCATAACATCCAAAATAAGTTTTTTTTTCCTCTGAAACCAGGAAAGAACTAGGAACCTTTAAAATACATACCATCTTCCTAATTGTAGAAAGAATGGTAGTGTGTTGTTCTGAAGATAAGTATAATGATGTCTTTAAAGTTCCTATAATGCCTGATACAGAGTAACTACTTAATAAATGTTACTTATTGCCAATAATTTTTAATACTAGGAAGAGTTGTGTTTGCTGCTTAATAACAATGACCCTTTGAAAACTGCCACTTTTCATGCCATCTAGCAATGCTAAAACTCATTTTTCCCTCAAAGACATGTACGTGCTCTAAATATATTTGTGACCCTACTCAATTATAATAAAAATAGGCTGGGACTTCCCTGGTGGTCCAGTGGTTAAGACTCTGCACTTCCACTGCAAGGGGTTTGGGTTTGATCCCTGGTCAGTGAACTAAGATCCCACATGCTGCTTGTCGTGGCCAAAACATTAAAAAATAATAATAATAGCAATAAATAATAAATAATAGGCTGACATAAATTAATGGAATTCTGAAATATATCCCAGACCTAGGAAAATTTTTCTTTTGCAACTGAATATTCTAATAGTAACAGCTAGCTAAAGTTTCCATATTGTGTGTGTGTCTCCCTCTGGAGACAAGATGCTTGCTTTCATACTCGCGTTTTATGGCTTACTCACTATGAACCTTGGAGAAGTTACTTATCTCTGTGACTCAGTTTCCTTATCTATAAAAATGGTATAATGTTATATAATTCATAAAGTTGGTATGAGGAATAAATGATTTCATTCATTTAAAGAAAACTGGACAATGTATAATAGATATATATTGTTCAAAAAATGTAAGCCATTATTATAAAAACTAAATATTCTCCTTTCAAAATGAAGTGAAAAAGCAAAGTCTACATATAAGATTCAAACTTGAAAAAGGACCAGAATAAGCAATGAAAAGTATTCCCTTTTCCTGGCCACCCTATCCCTTCCTCAGATACAACTGCTTTTAGCATCTTCATGTGCTCTACCAAGATAATTTAGGCACATCTACACACATTTCTAGATAGCAGAGAACCCCTCTTATTTTTTATCCATTGTACCAGAAAATCAATGGGTTCTTTATGTCTGGAAACTTATATTCTTCAGTTCTGGTAAATTTCTTAAATCACTTTATTTATTTTTCTATAACCTCAGTTTTCTCTTGCTAGAACTTTTTTTCAAATGGTGAAGCTCCTGGACTGCACCCCAACTTAAAACAACACCAACAACAACAACAACTTTTCTCCAATGTTTTTTATCTGTCTCTTTCTTTGCTAAAATTTCAAATTTCTGGAAGATTTTACCTATTTCATATTCCAAGTATTCTATTGATTTCAATTTTTTTTTGTTATAATGATTTTCACTTCCAAAAATGTTTTTGTTTTCAAAATGTTCCTTTATTATATCCTCCTATTCTTGATTTGTAGTTGTAATATATTTTCTTATATAACCAAATACACTGATTGTTTTTTTCTCCCTATGTTATCTTCTTTCTGTATAGTATGTTTCCTCAAAGTTGCTTGACTTTTCTCTTTACTTGCTTGTTTTGGTCTTTGTCTTTCATGTGAGAAGGTAGATACTGGGATACCAGTTTTCTTGGAACTGAGTGGGGAAAGGGACTGAGAATTCCACATGCATGTATGCTCATTTATTCCCATGTTTGTAGTATGGTACCAATCAACTGTCATTGCTCTAATCCAGAGAGCCTCTACTTTATTTTCTCTTCAGAAAATAAACCTCTAAACTTCTGTTTGAACAGGAAAAGGACAGTCACTCAGCGTAGTGAAGTGCAAGAAGAGATTTGGATTTATTTATAAAACAACCATTAACTCACTTTTGTATTACCTTCTCTGCCAGTTCCCGAGCTTATTGAGGATTTTGTGCTATAAATCAGGTTATTCCTTGCTTTCTCCACTGCCAGCTTAAATTTACACCCAAAAGGTGTAGTAAATATAGCTACTCTCATTTCTAGCTTCTGAAATTGTATTGGCTTTGGCTATTCTCCTGGAACGATTATCCTAGTGAATTTGTCTTAAAAATACCTCTTTACTATAAATTTTGTTGGGTTTCCCAAGAGAGCTTAATTAGATGTGTATATTTATTTGTTCATTTTTCTTGAGTTACATTTCAAACATGGAGTTGCTTATAATTTTCAATCAGATTAGTACTTTATCTCTAGGAAACATTTGACTCTGCTGATCACATCCTTCTTCTTAAGAAAATACTCTACTTTGATTTCAAGCTTTCCTTCTTTTATTTTCTACCTTTGTCACTGCTGTTCCTTACTCTTGTGGGAAATATTTTCTTTATCTGAACTTTAGATAATGGAGTCCCTCAGGAAGAAGTCCTAGGCATTATTTTATCCTCACTTGTAATCCCTCTCCATATAGTGACCATCTGCATTAGAAGTACAAGTGATAAAATGCATATTATGAGATCCTACTCTAGACCTAATAAACTGGAATCTCTCCAAGTATGACATGGGAATATGCATTTTGAATAATCTCCCTTCACAATTCTTCCATATAATAAAATTGAGACATATTTTCAGAGCAATCTCATTCATGACTGTAATAGTTATAACTTGTTGCATACTAAATTAGTCCAAAACTTAGTGCTTCAAACAACAGTAAGTGTTTAGTGTATCTCAGAATTCAAGAGCAGTTTGTCTAGGTGGGTCTGGCTTTGTTTTTCTCATGAAATTACATTGAGAAACAACCCTCTATATGTCTCTCATATTTCCGTTTATCTTTCAAGTAAGGCATTAACTGCTCTTATATTCCCAACTGTTCTTCCAATAATGCTTATATATTGAACAGGCTTGGAAAATCAAGGTAGCGTCTACCTCCAGAAGTAAGGGCAAATTTGCCTACAGTTCAGCATAATAAAGATAATATCTCTCTCCAAAGTAAAGGGAAGGTTTGTTTGCAGCCCATTATAAAATATTTGTGTTCCCCCAAACTTGGGTTTCTTCAACTGTGATGCATATATTAGCATCCATCCAGACCATATAACATCACTCCTGTGGGACTTATGGAGTAAGATGTAACCATGAAGCTCATGCTGCCTGCTGTGATATGAGTAATAAAGTTCTTTATTTCTCATCCTGGAGTCATGTATCATTTAACAGCATCTGTGAAATTGTGGCAGATTGACTCATTATCTTACAGGTAAGGTAAAATCTCAGACCCCTCACAGTTCTTAAAAGGACAGAGTTAGATATAAGGGGTTATATTAATCTGCAGGCTTGACTGGAGCTGGAGGATTCACCTACACAAAGGTATGTTAGTGATGACTGCTGATGTCTCAGTTCCTCTCCATGATAGCCTTTCCAAAGGCTAATTGAGGGTCTTCATGGCATGGTGGTTGATTGCTTCCAGAGAAAGTAATCCAAGACATGAATATAAAAGCAGCAAATCCCTTTATTACCTAGCCTAGGAACTCCAACACGATCATCTCCTTTGTACTCTATCAGGCATACAACCCAGACCTAATTCAGTGTGGAAGGAGACCACACAACAGAGTGAATTTTAGGAAATGAGAATCATTGGAGACCATATTGGAGGCTGGATACCACAATGACAATTTCTTTAATTACCATTTATACACAGGTTGACTCACAAAGTTATAGCTCCTTCCCAGAGTTCTCTGAGGTCCAGGTCCACAGATTCAGTCATTTACTTAACCTCTTCATTTGGATGTTTCAAAAGTGACTCAAATCCAAGTTGAACAAATTGAATTATTTATTCCCTTTCCCCCCACAAACCTGCCTGGTTCTAGTCCAGGGTTAAATATACTAGTGAATATTAACACTAGGAACATTTTTAGAAAGGTGTCATGCTGAAAGAATAGATTTGGAAATGACAGACATAGGCATCTCCAGGAGCTAGAGAGCACCATGGACCAAGGTAATAAGAACTTTTTCCTGGAAAAACAGTACTATGGTCTAAATGTTTGTGTTCCCCCAAAATCCATATGTTGAAATCCTCATGCCCAATGTAATGGTAACTTTGGGAGCTGATTAGGTCATGAGGTTGGAGCCCTCATGAATAAGAATAATGCCCTTACAAAAGAGTCCCAGAGTCGGAGCCAAGATGGCGGTGTGGGAAGACACCGAGTTAACATCTCCCCAGAACTAGGGCACCTGCTGGCCACTGGTTGGGGACCCTGACACCCAAGGAGACGGGAGGAACCCCCAAGTGAACCAGTAGGATGTGGAGAAACTGGCAGGAGGGGAGAAGTGGAGGCCAGACAGGATTGGCGCCCCTGAGGCCAGGGAGATCAGGAGAGTCAGACAGGAGGGAATCTCCAGGAAGAGCGGGAGAGGAGCAGAGGGTGATCGCCTGGCCCACTTGTGCCAGGGAGCCTGCTGAGCTCCCAAGCTGGTACTCCCCCTCCAAAGCCCCCTCCAGGACGTGTGGGTCCTGGGTGCATAAGAGGCAGGCTGGGGATATCAGGAGAGGCAGGCAGGAGGGGCCCTGCCAGACCAGAGGAACAGGAGAGGAGAGGAGGTCGTTTGCCCCACCCACTCGAGCTCAGGAAGCCTGCTGGGCTCCCAGGTGAGGTCCTCTGCCCTCTGAGACTAGGGGTGGGAAGCACGCCTGGGCCCTTTCTATTCCTTGAGCCTAAGCCCCACCCCCTACAGCCCACAGGATCTTTCCTAGACCTGTGGGTCCTAAGTATAGACCTCACCCACTGCCCAAATTTTGCCCTTGACTAGGCCCCACCCTCCATAGACAAGGTCTTTCCCCCCCTTTTTTTTCTTTTCCCTCCTCCTCTTTTTTACTATTCTGGTACTAATGTAGCTTCTGGTTGTTGATTCATGTATATTTTTATTTTTATATTCTTTCTACATATCTGTTAGTTTCCTAGCCTAATTTTATTTTTTACTTTGTTAATATTATTATTTTTTTTGCTACCCCACGCACGTGGCTTGCAGGATCTTGGTTCACTCTCCAGAAGTCAGGCCAAAGCTCTTGCAGTGGGAGCTCCAAATCGAAACCACTGGACTAACAGAGAACCTCAGACCCCAGGGAATATTCCTCAGAGTGAGGTCTCACAGAGTTTCTCATCTCAGCACCAAGGACCAGCTGTACCCAATAGCCTACAAACTCCATTGTTGTAAGCCTCAGGCCAAACAACCAGTAAGAAAGGAACACAATCTTACTCATAAAAAGAAAAAAATGAGATGGCAAAAAAATATGTCACAGATGAAAGAGCAAGATAAAAACCTACGAGACCAAATAAATGAAGAGGAAATAGGTGATCTACCTGAAAAAGAATTCAGAGTAATGATAGTAACGATGATCCAGAATCTCAGAAATACAATGGAGACATGGACTGAGAAAATACAAGAAATATTTAACAACGATCTAGAACTAAAGTACAAACAAACAGAGATGAACAACTCAATAACTGAAATGAAAAATACACTAGAAGGAATCAATATCAGAATAAGTGAGGCAGACAGAACGAATAAGTGAGCTGGAAGACAAAATGGAGGAAACAACTGCCGAGGAGCAGAATAAAGAAAAAAGAATGAAACAAACTGAAGACAATCTCAGAGACATCTGGGACAACACTAAATGCACCAACATTCGAATTATAGGGGTCTCAGAAGAAGAAGAGAAAAAGAAAGAGTCTGAGAAAATATTTGAAGAGATTATAGTCAAAAACTTCCCTAACATGGGAAAGGAAATAGTCACCCAAGTCCAGGAAGCACACAGAGTCCCATACAGGATAAACCCTAGGAAAAACACACCAAGACACATATTAATCAAACTAACAAAAATTAAATTCAAAGGAAAAACATTAAAAGCAGCAAGGAAAAAACAAAAAGTAACATACAAAGGAATTCCCATAAGGTTATCAGCTGATTTTTCAGCATAAATTCTGCAGGCCAGAAGGGAGTGGTAGGATATACTTAAAGTGATGAAAGAGAAAAACCTACAACCAAGATACTCTAGCCAGCAAGGATCTCATTCAGATTTGATGGAGAATTCAAAAGCTTTACAGACAAGCAAAAGCTAAGAGAATTCAGCACCACCAAACCAGCTTTACAACAAACGCTAAAGAAACTTCTTTAAGCGGGAAACACAAGGGAAGAAAAAGACCCACAAAAACAAACCCAAAACAATTAAGAAAATGGGAATAGAAACATACATATAGATAATAACCTTGAATGTAAATGGATTAATGCACCAACCAAAAGACACAGACTGGCTGAATGGATACAAAAACAAGACGTATATATATGCTGTGTAGGGATGGAAAAAGAAATTCCATGCAAATGGAAATCAAAAGAAAGCTGGAGTAGCAATACTCATATTAGATAAAATAGACTTTAAAATGAAGACTGTTACAAGAGATAAGGAGGGACACTACATAATGATCAAAGGATCAATCCATGAAGAAGATATAACAATTATAAATGTTTATTCACCCAACATAGGAGCACCTCAATACATAAGGCAAATTCTAATAACCATGAAAGGAGAAATCGACATTATCACAATAGTAGTAGGGAGCTATAACAACCTACTTACACCAATGGACAGATCATCCAAACAGAAAATAAATAGGGAAACACAAGTTTTAAATGACACAATAGACCAGACAGATTTAATTGATATTTATAGAACATTCCACCCAAAACTGGCAGAATACACTTTCTTCTCAAGTGCACATGGAACATTCTCCAGGATAGATCATATCTTGGGTCACAAATCAAGCCTCAGAAAAGTTAAGAAAATTGAAATCATATCAAGCATCTTTTCTGACCACAACTATGAGATTGGAAATCAATTACAGGAAAAAAACTGTAAAAAACACAAATACATGGATCCTAAACAGAGCACTACTAAATAACCAAGAGATCACTGAAGAAATCAAAGAAGAAATAAAAAATAACATAGAAAAAAATGACAATGAAAACAGGACAACCCAAAACCTATGGGACACAGCAAAAACAGTTCTAAGAAGGAAGTTTATAGCAATTCAATCTCACCACAAGAAACAAGAAAAATCTCCAATAAATGATCTAACCCTACACTAAAACAACTGGAGAAAGAAGAACAAAGAAAACCCAAAGTCGGTAGAAGGAAAGAAATCATAAAGATCAGAGCAGAAATAAATGAAAAAGAAATGAAGAAAACAATAGCAAAGATAAATAAATCTAAAAGCTGATTCTTTGAGAAGATAAACAAAATTGATAAACCCTTAGCCAGACTCATGAAGAAAAAAGGGAGAGGACGCAAATCAATAAAATTAGAAATGAAAAAGGAGAAATCACAACTGACACTGCAGAAATACCAAGGATTATAAGAGACTACTACAAGCCACTATATGCCAACAAAATGGACAACCACAAAGAAATGGACAAATTCTTGGAAAGGTACAATTTTCCAAGAATGAACAAGGAAGAATCAGAAAATATAAATGGACCTATCACAAGTAATGAAATTGAAAAGTACTTAAAAATCTTCCAAAAAAAAAAAATCCAGGACCAGATGGGTTCACAGGTGAATTCTGTCAAACATTTAGAGAAGAGCTAACACTGATCCTTCTGAAACTCTCCCAAAAATTTGCAGAGGGAGAAACACTCCCAAATTCATTCTATGAAGCTACCATCACCCTGATACCAAAACCAGAAAAACATATCACAAAAAAAGAAAATTATAGACCAATATCACTGATGAACATTAATGCAAAAATCCTGAACAAAATACTAGCAAACAGAATCCAAGAGCACATTAAAAGTATCATACTCCATGATCAAGTGGGATTTATCCCAGGGATGCAAGGATTCTTTAATATATACAAATCAATCAATGTGATACACCACATTAACAAATTAAGGAATAAAAATCATATGATCATCTCAATAAATGCAGAAAAATCTTTTGACAAAATTCAACACCAATTTATGATAAAAGCTCTCCAGAAAATGGGCATAGAGGGAAACTACCTCAATATAATAAAGGCTATATATGACAAACCCACAGCAAACATCATACTCAATGGTGAAAAACTGAAAGCATTTCCTCTAAGATCAGGAACAAGACAAGGATGTCCACTGCTGCCATTTTTATTCCAAATAGTTTTGGAAGTCCTAGCCACAGCAATCAGAGAAGAAAAAGAAATAAAAGAGTACAAATTGGAAAAGAAGAAGTAAAACTGTCACTGTTTGCTGATGACATGACAACATATATAGAAAATCCTAAAGATGCCACCAGAAAACTACTAGAACTAATCAATGAATTTAGTAAGGTTGCAGGATACAAAATTAATGCACAGAAATCTCTGGCATTCCTATACACCAACAATGAAAAACCAGAAGGAGAAATTAAGGAAACACTCCCATTTACCATTGCAACAAAAAGAGTAAAATACCTAGGAATAAAACTGCCTAAGGAGGCAAAAGACTTGTACTCAGAAAACTATGAAACACTGATGAAAGAAATCAAAGATGACATAAACAGGTGTAGAAATATGCCATTTTCTTCAATTGGAAGAATAAATATTGTGAAAATGACTATACTACCCAAAGCAATCTACAGATTCAGTGCAATCCCTACCAAGCAACCAATGTTATTCTTCACAGAATTAGAACAAAAAATTTTACAATTCGTATGGAAACCCAAAAGACCCTGAATAGTCAAAGCAATCTTGAGAAAGAAAAACGGTGGTGGAGGAATCAGGCTCCTTGACTTCAAACTATAACACAAAGCTACAGTAATCAAAACAGTATGGTACTGACACAAAAACAGAAATATAGATCAATGGTACTGGATAGAATGCCCAGAGATAAAGCCAAGCACATATGGGCATCTAAGTTATGACAGAGGAGACAAGAACATACAGTGGAGAAAAACAGCCTCCTCAATAAGTGGTGCTGAGAAAACTGGACAGCTACATGTAAAAGAATGAAATAACAACACTCCCTAACACCATACACAAAAACAAGCTCCAAATGGATTAAAGACTTAAATGTAAGGCCAGACACTATAAAACTCTTAGAGGAAGGCATAGGAAAAACACTCTTTGACATCCACCACATCAAGAGCTTTTTTGACCCACCTCCTAGAGTAATGGAAATAAAAACAAAAATAAACAAATGGAACTTAATTAAACTTAAAAGCTTTTGCACAGCAAAGGAAACCATAAACAAGATGAAAAGACAACCCTCAGAATGGGAGAAAACCTTTGAAAGTGAAACAACCAACAAAGGATTAATCTCCAAAATATACAAACAGCTTATGGAGCTCAATATCAAAAAAACAAACAATCTAGTTAAAAAATGGGCAGAAGACCTAAATAGACATTTCACCAAGAAGACATACACATGGCCAAGAGGCACATGAAAAGATGCTCAACATCACTAATTATTAGAGAAATGCAAATGAAAACTACAATGAGGTATCACCTCATGCTGGTCAGAATGGCCATTATCAAAAAATCTAGAAACAATAAATGCTAGAAAGGTTGTGGTGAAAAGGGAACCCTCCTGCATTGTTGGTGGGATGTAAATTGATACAACCACTATGGAAAACAGTACGGAGGTCCCTTAAAAATCTAAAAATAGGACTAGCATATGACCCAGCAATTCCACTACTGGGCATATACCCTGAGAAAACCATAATTCAAAAAGAGACATGTACCACAATGCCCATTGCAGCACTGTTTACAATAGCCAGGACATGGTGCTAACCTAAATGTCCAATAACAGATGAATGGATAAAGAAGATGTGGCACATATATACAATGGAATATTACTCAATCATAAAAAGGAATGAAATCGAGTTATTTGTAATGAGGTGGATGGACCTAGAGTCTGTCATACAAAGTGAAATAAGTCAAAAGAGAAAAACAAATACCATATGCTGATGCATATATATGGAATCTTAAAAAAAAGAAAAAAAAGACAGTATTGATGAACCTAGTTGCAGGGCAGAAATAAAGAGGTAGACACACTACCAAATGTAAAATAGTTGGCTGGTGGGAAGCAACAGCATAGCACAGGGAGATTGGCTTGGTGCTTTGCAATGACATAGAGGGGTGGGATAGTGTGGATGGGAGGGAGGCTCAAGAGGGAGGGTATATGGGGTCATGTGTATGCATATGGCTGATTCGCTTTTTTGTGTAACAGAAAGTAACACAGTATTGTGAAGCAATTATGCTCCAATAAAGAGCTATTTAAAAAAAAGGATTCCCAAGAGAGTTCCCTTCTCTTTTCCACCATGTAAGAATACAGTAATTCAGTGACCCAGAAGAGGGCCCTCACCTGACCATGCCGGCACCCTGATGCTTGACAGCCCCGAGAACTGTGGAAAATAAATTTCTTCTGTTTATAAGGTACCCAGTTTGTGGTATTTTGTTATAGCAGCCTGGATGGACAAAGCAAGGAGGGAATTAAGTTGTTCTGGATGCTGGAAGAATATTATGACTTGAATAAGTTAACCTTAAAACATTGGATAACATTTGAAGTGGGGAAAGTGACAGGAAAGTCGCACAGTGGAAAATGTTTGCACTCAGAGTAGTGAAGTTAAGAAGGGGGAGAAGAAAATAATCTTGAAGTGAAGCCAGGTTAGAGAAGTCCTTGCTGACTTGCCAAAGCATTTTGGACATTTCCCTCTATACACTGGGGAACTCTTGAGTTTTTATTTAAGGGCATGATTGGTGATGATATAATGAAGCTGATTTCTAAAAAAATAAATCTAGAAATAGCGTGCAGGACAGACTGAAGTAGAGGAATACTGAAAGCTGTGGAAACATAACTCAGAAATATTATAAAAAATGATTGGCAAAAGGGAACTAACTTTTTTATAAAAATCAACCAAATCCAAGTATAAAAAGTAAATATCATTTAAGACATTTTAAAAATTATATAAATGTGCAGTTTCTTGTAATTATGAAAATCATAGTAAAGAGGAAAAAGAAATCTAATTTAAGATACACACTGAATATTCAAATTTTTGGAACTCCGCTTTATGGATTGCAAAGATAATGTACTTCTAATTGAGTAAGAATTTATTTATATTGGTATATGGCCAGAATCAATAGCACTAATAGTATTAAGTGGCAAGGACTTACCTCATACATCTGAACATGTAAGTTCTAAGTCCAAATAATCAGACTTTGCTCATGTATTTACTCTCCATTTTATCATTTATATGGTCAGTGCCTGTTTATGTGTTTAATGAAAGCCAAAATTTTGAATGATCAAAATGCATTAATATTTATTTATGACCATAGCTACTAAACCAAAAATCTGGACATGTAATCATACAAACATTGCTTTTCTGAATTACAAAATACTTTTAAACAGAATAAATCAATTTTAGTTCTGCATATAATAAACTGCTTTGTTGAGAATGATAAAATTTTATGAAACTGTGACTGTCTCATAAACCCTAAGATTTGTGTCTAATGATATAGTGGTTTTTAAAATAAATAATCTGCTCTATAAAGCACATAATTATTGAGGGTGGGAGAAAGAATCAGGGAGACAAAGAATAACATAAAAGAAATCTAAAAAGGCCACATTTATTTGAGATGAACCTTAAAGGATCCGTTCATTGGTTCAAAAAATAATTATTGAAGGGTCTCTGTGACCAGTAGACAGACAGACATGGATTTTACCATTATAAAGCTTACAGTTTTGGGGGGAAATATTTTTAAAAGTCAGTAGAAGAAATTAGGAAAAATTAGGGATTATGATAAATTCTATAAAGAAAAGCATGTGTTTTTATATATGATAATGAAATAAAGAGTTGTACTTGTCAGTTTTGCTATTGAAATAAACAACCCCCAAACCTCAGTGGCTTATAATAACCTTTATTTTTTGTCACATTAAATGGCAATTCCAGATAACCTGCTGGGCTCAGCTTGGCTCAGTTCTATATGTCTTATCATTCTAGAACCTGCTTTGAATGAGTATAACACCTGGGCATGCTGGGTTTTTTTGTTTGTTTGTTTTTGGTTTTTTAAGGTACAGGTAACAAGCTCAAAGAGAGTAGAGCCAAACCATGCAAATTCATTTAAAGTTTCTGATTGGTCATGGTATGTGCTGTGTTCCCTTGGCTAAATTAAATCACATGGTCAAGACCAAAAGCAGTAGAGTGGGGAAGTATACTCCACCAACAGGAAATCACAGCAAGAGTAGAGAAGTAAGTAATTAAGACCAAGTAATACAATTTTCCACATTAGCTTACTTGAAATAGAGTAGTCAGGAAAGTCTTCCTTTAGGAGGTAGCTTCTGATCTGAGACCTGGAAGAGAAGAAGAATCCAGCCCTGTTGACCTAAGGGAAAATCATTTCAGACAAAAGGAATAGCAAGTATAAAGTTTCTAGAGTGAGAAATTGCTTGCAATATCCTAAGAACCATTAGAAGTCAGCGTGATTGTAGTATAGAGAGCACAGTTGAGAGTAGAAAGAGATGAGGATAGAAATGGAGAAAAAGTCAATTCATAAAGAGCATTGATCTAACAGTTGTGTGATATATTTTAGGATATGATGAAAAGTGTGCTTTCACTAGAAGATAGCATTCATGTGATGGAAGTGGTTTAGAGTGAAGGACTGTATGAATAGAAAAGTAAGTTACAGATGAGATATGATTCAATAGTGAAACCAACAGAGTTTGGAAACTGATTGGAGGTTCCTGTTGGGAGTAATAAATAGTACTCTAAGTTTCAAGTTTAGGCATTCCATCAGTTAGTATTTACCTCAGAACAAAGAAAAATTACTGGCTTACATGATAACCATTTATCATAATTTTGCATGTTAGTGACTTGAACTGGGTTCAGCTGGAGGGCTTTTCAGGTCTCATTTAGGCTTGCTTATATTTTTGTGACCAGTTGCTAATCATCTAGGTGGATGTGATTCTGGGGATTAGAAATGTGGGTTGCAGCAACAGGCACGACTGGGCCCATGTCTCTCATTATCCAACATGCTAAACTGGTGGAACTCAGGGTGCCTCACCAGAGTTCAAAGAGAGGGAATGCAAACATGTGCATGACTTCCTAGACTTGAGCTCAGAACCAGAATGATATTTAATTTTGTGAGGAACTGTCAAACTGTTTTCTGTGGAGGATGCACCATTTTACATTCCCAGTAATGGTGTACTAGTGTTCAAAATTCTCCACATCCTCACCAACTCCTGTTAACTTTTTTTTTTTTTACAATAGCCATCTTTTTTTTTTAACATCTTTATTGGAGTATAACTGCTTTACAATGGTGTATTAGTTTCTGCTTTATAAAAAAGTGAATCAGTTATACATATACATATGTTCCCATATATCTTCCCTCTTGCATCTCCCTCCCTCCCACCCTCCCTATCCCACCCCTCTAGGTGGTCACAAAGCACAGAGCTGATCTCCCTGTGCTACTCAGTTGCTTCCCACTAGCTATCTATTTTACGTTTGGTACTGTATATATGTCCATGCCACTCTCTCACTTTGTCACAGCTTACCCTTCCCCCTCCCCATAACCTCAAGTCCATTCTCTAGTAGGTCTGTGTCTTTATTCCCGTCTTGCCACTAGGTTCTTCATGACCTCTTTTGTTCTGTTTTGTTTTTCCCCTTAGATTCCATGTATATGTATATGTGTTCCATGTATATTAGCATACTGTATTTGTTTTTCTCTTTCTGACTTACTTCACTCTGTATGACAGACTCTAACTCCATCCACCTCATGACAAATAACTCCATTTCGTTTCTTTTTATGGCTGAGTAATATTCCATTGTATATATGTGTCACATCTTCTTTATCCATTCATCCGATGATGGACACTTAGGTTGTTTCCATGTCCTGGCTATTACAAAAAGAGGTGCAATGAACATTTTGGTACATGATTCTTTTTGAATTATGGTTTTCTCAGGGTATATACCCAGTAGTGGGATTCCTGGGTCGTATGGTAGTTCTATTTGTAGTTTTTTAAGGAACCTACATACTGTTCTCCATAGTGGCTGTATCAATTTACATTCCAACCAACAGTGCAAGAGTGTTCCCTTTTCGCCACACCCTCTCCAGCATTTACTGTTTCTAGATTTTTTGACGATGGCCATTCTGACCGGTGTGAGATGATATCTCATTGTAGTTTTGATTTGCATTTATCTAATGATTAATGATGTTGAGCATTCTTTCATGTGTTTGTTGGTAACCTGTATATACTCTTTGGAGAAATGTCTATTTAGGTCTTCTGCCCATTTTTGGATTGGGTTGTTTGTTTTTTTGTTATTGAGCTGCATGAGCTGCTTGTAAATCTTGGAGATTAATCCTTTGTCAGTTGCTTCATTTGCAAATATTTTCTCCCATTCTGAGGGTTGTCTTTTGGTCTTATTTTTGGTTTCTTTTGCTGTGCAAATGCTTTGAAGTTTCATTAGGTCCCATTTGTTTATTTTTGTCTTTATTTCCATTTGTCTAGGAGCTGGGTCAAAAAGGATCTTGCTGTGATTTATGTCATAGAGTGTTCTGCCTAAGCTTTCCTCTAAGAGTTTGAGAGTGTCTGGCCTTACATTTAGGTCTTTAATCCATTTTGAGTTTATTTTTGGGTATGGTGTTAGGGAGTATTCTAATTTCATACTTTTACATGTACCTGACCAGTTTTCCCAGCACCACTTATTGAAGAGGCTGTCTTTTATCCACTGTATATGCTTGCCTCCTTTATCAAAGAGAAGGTGACCATATGTGCGTGGGTTTATCTCTGGGCTTTCTATCCTGTTCCATAGATCTATATTTCTGTTTTTGTGCCAGTACCATGCTGTCTTCATTACTGTCACTTTGTAGTATAGTCTGAAGTCAGGTAGCCTGATTCTTCCAGCTCCATTTTTCGTTCTCAAGATTGCTTTGGCTATTCAGGGTCTTTTGTGTTTCCATACAAATTGTGAAATTTTTTGTTCTAGTTCTGTGAAAAATGCCAGTGGTAGTTTGATAGGGATTGCATTGAATCTGTAGGTTGCTTTGGGTAGTAGAGTCATTTTCACAATGTTGATTCTTCCAATCCAAGAACATGGTATATCTCTCCATCTATTTGTACCATCTTTAATTTCTTTCATCAGTGTCTCATAATTTTCTGCATACAGGTCTTTTGTCTCCTTAGGTAGGTTTATTCCTAGATATTTTATTCTTTTTGTTGCAATGGTAAATGAGAGTGTTTTCTTAATTTCACTTTCAGATTTTTCATCATTAGTGTATAGAAATGCCAGAGATTTCTGTGCATTAATTTTGTATCCTGCTTCTTTACCAAATTCACTGATTAGCTCTAGGAGTTTTCTGGTAGCATCTTTAGGATTCTCTATGTGTAGTATCATGTCATCTGCAAACAGTGACCGCTTTACTTCTTCTTTTCCGATTTGGATTCTTTTTATTTCTTTCTTCTCTGATTGCTGTGGCTAAAACTTCCAAAACTATGTTGAATAGTAGTGGTGAGAGTGAGCAACCTTGTCTTGTTCCTGATCTTAGTGGAAATGGTTTCAGTTTTTCACCATTGAGGATGATGTTGGCTGTGGGTTTGTCATATATGGTCTTCATTATGTTGAGGTAAGTTCCCTCTATGCCTACTTTCTGCAGGGCTTTTATCATAAATGGGTGTTGAATTTTGTCAAAAGCTTTCTCTGCATCTATTGAGATGATCATATGGTTATTCTCCTTCAGTTTGTTAATATGGTGTATCACGTTGATTGATTTACGTATATTGACGAATCCTTGCATTCCTGGAATAAACCCCACTTGATCATGGTGTATGATCCTTTTAATGGGCTGTTGGATTCTGTTTGCTAGTATTTTGTTGAGGATTTTTGCATCTATGTTCATCAGTGATATTGGCCTGTAGTTTTCTTTCTTTGTGACATCTTTGTCTGGTTTTGGTATCAGGGTGATGGTGGCCTCATAGACTGAGTTGGGGAGTTTTCCTCCCTCTGCAATATTTTGGAAGAGTTTGAGAAGGATAGGTGTTAGCTCTTCTCTAAATGTTTGATAGAATTCACCTGTGAAGCCATCTGGCCGTGGGCTTTGGTTTGTTGGAAGATTTGTAATCACAGTTTCAATTTCAGTGCTTGTGATTGGTCTGTTCATATTTTCTATTTCTTCCTGGTTCAGTATCAGCAGGTTGTGCATTTCTACGATTTCTCCATTTCTTCCAGGTTGTCCATTTTATTGGCATAGAGTTGCTTGTAGTAATCTCTCATGAGCGTTTGTATTTCTGCAGTGTCAGTTGTTACTTCTGTTTTTTCATTTCAAATTCTATTGATTTGAGTCTTCTCCCTCTTTTTCTTCATGAGTCTGGCTAATGGTTTATCAATTTTGTTTATTTTCTCAAAGAACCAGCTTTTAGTTTTATTGATCTTTGCTATCGTTTCCTTCATTTCCTTTTCATTTATTTCTGATCTGATCTTTCTGATTTCTTTCCTTCTGCTAACTTTGGGGTTTTTTTGTTCTTCTTTCTCTAATTGCTTTAGGTGCAAGGTTAGGTTGTTTATTTGAGTTGATTCCTGTTTCTTAAGGTAGGATTGTATTCCTATAAACTTCCGTCTTATAACTGCTTTTGCTTCATCCCATAGGCTTTGGGTCATTGTGCCCCCATTGTCATTTGTTTCTAGGTATTTTTTGATTTCTTCAGTTATCACTTCGTTATTAAGTAGTGTATACTTTAGCCTCCATGTGTTTGCATTTTTTACAGATCATTTCCTGTAATTGATATCTAGTCATAGTGTTGTGGTTGGAAAAGATACTTGATACGATTTCAAATTTCGTAGATTTACCAAGGCTTGATTTGTGATGCAAGACATGATCTATCCTGGAGAATGTTCCATAAGCACTTGAGAAAAATATGTATTCTGTTGTTTTTGGGTGGAATGTCCTATAAGTATCAATTAAGTCCATCTTGTTTAAGGTATCATTTAAAGCTTGTGTTTCCTTATTTATTTTCATTTTGAATGATCTGTCCATTGGTGAAAGTGGGGGTGTTAAAGTCCCCTACTATGATTGTGTTACTGTTGATTTCACCTTTTATGGATGTTAGTATTGGCCTTATGTATTGAGGTGCTCCTATGTTGGGTGCATAAATATTTACAATTGTTATACCTTCCTCTTGGATCGATCCCTTGATCATTATATAGTGTCCTTCTTTGTCTCTTGTAATAGTCTTTACTGTAAAGTCTATTTTTTCTGATATGAGAATTGCTACTCCAGCTTTCTTTTGATTTCCATTTGCATGGAATATCTTTTTCCATCCCCTCACTTTCAGTCTGTATGTGTCCCTAGGTCTGACGTGGGTCTCTTGTAGACAGCATATATACGGGTCTTGTTTTTTTATCCATTCAGCCAGTCTATGTCTTTTGGTGGGAGCATTTAATCCATTTACATTTAAGGTAATTATCGATATGTATGTTCCTATTCCCATTTTTTTAAATGTTTTGGGTTTGTTATTGTAGGTGTTTTCCTTCTCTTGTGTTTCTTGCCTAGAGAAGTTCCTTTAGCATTTGTTGTAAAGCTGGTTTGGTGGTGCTGATATTTCTCAGCTTTTGCTTGTCTGTAAAGGTTTTAATTTCTCCATCAAATCTGAATGACATCCTTGCTGGGTAGAATAATCTTGGTTGTAGGTTTTTCTCCTTCATCACTTTAAATATGTTCTGCCACTCCCTTTTGGCTTGCAGAATTTCTGCTGAAAGATCAGCTGTTAACCTTATGGGGATTCCCTTGTGTGTTATTTGTTGTTTTTCCCTTGCTGCTTTTAATAGGTTTTCTTTATATTTAATTTTTGATAGTTTGATTAATATGTGTCTTGGCGTATTTCTCCTTGGATTTATCGTGTTTGGGACTCTCTGAGCTTCCAGAACTTGATTAACTATTTCCTTTCCTATATTAGGGAACTTTTCAGCTATAATCTCTTCAAATATTTTCTCAGTCCCTTTCTTTTTCTCTTCTTCTTCTGTGACCCCTATAATTCGAATGATGGTGCATTTAATGTTGTCCCAGAGGTCTCTGAGACTGTCCTCAGTTCTTTTCATTCTTTTTTCTTTATTCTGCTCTGCAGTAGTTATTTCCACTATTTTTTATTCCAGGTCACTTATTCATTCTTCTGCTTCAGTTATTCTGCTATTGATCCCTTCTAGAGTATTTTTAATTTCATTTATTGTGTTGTTCATCATTGCTTCGTTGCTCTTTAGTCCTTCTAGGTCCTTGTTAAATGTTTCTTGCATTTTGTCTATACTATTTCCAAGATTTTGGGTCATCTTTACTATCATTATTCTGAATTCTTTTTCTGGTAGACTGCCTATTTCCTCTTCATTTGTTAGGTCTTGTGCGTTTTTACCTTGCTCCTTCATCTGCTGTGTGTTTTTCTGTCTTCTCATTTTGCTTAGCTTACTTTGTTTGGGGTCTCCTTTTTGCAGCTGCAAGTTCATAGTTCCTGTTGTTTTTGGTGTCTGTCCCCAGTGGCTAAGGTTGGTTCAGTGGGTTGTGTAGGCTTCCTGGTGGAGGGGACTAGTGCCTGTGTTCTGGTGGATGAAGCTGGATCTTGTCTTTCTGGTGGGCAGGTCCACGTCTGGTGGTGTGTTTTGGGGTGTCTGTGGCCTTATTATGATTTTTGGCAGCTTCTCTGCTAATGTATGCGGCTGTGTTCCTGCTTTGCTTGTTGGTTGGCATAGGGTGTTCAGCACTGTAGGTTGCTGGTCGTTGAGTGAAGCTGGGTCTTGGTGTTGAGATGGAGATCTCTGGGAGATTTTCGCCATTTGGTATTACATGGAGCTGAGAGTTCTCTTGTGGACCAGTGTCCTGAAGTTGGCCTTCCCACCTCAGAGGCACAGCCCTGATGCCTGGCTGGAGCACCAAGAGCCTTTCTTCCACACCGCTCAGAATAAAGGGGAGAAAAAAATAGAAAGAAAGAAAGAAAGAGGATAAAATAAAATAAAATAAAATAAAATAAAGTAAGGTAAAGTAAAATGAAGTTATTAAAATAAAAAATATTAAGAAAAAAAATTTTTTTAAGTAAACAAACAAACAAACAAACAAAAAAAACAGACAGACAGAACCGTAGGACAAATGGTGAAAGCAAAGCTATACAGACAAAATCTCACACAGAAACATACACATAAACACTCACAAAAAGAGGAAAAGGGGAAAAAATAATACACCTTGCTCCCAAAGTCCACCTCCTCAATTTGGGATGATTCATTGTCTATTCAGGTATTCCACAGATGCAAGTACATCAAGTTGATTGTGGAGCTTTAATCTGCTGCTTCTGAGGCTGCCGTGAGAAATTTCCCTTTCTCTCCTTTGTTCGAACAGCTCCTGGGGTTCAGCTTTGGATTTGGACCCGCCTCTGTGTATAGGTCACCTGAGGGCATCTGTTCTTTGCTCACACAGGATGGGGTTAAAGGAGCAGCTGATTCGGGGCCTCTGGCTCAGTCAGGCCGAGGGGAGGGAGGGGTACGGATTTGGGGCGAGCCTGCGGCGGCAGAGGCCAATGTGACATTGCAGCAGCCTGAGGAGCACCGAGCGTTCTCCTGGGGAAGTTGCCCCTGGATCACAGGACCCTGGCAGTGACGGGCTGCACAGGATCCCGGGAGGGGTGGTGTGGATAGTGACCTGTGCTCGCACACAGGCTTCTTGGTGGTGGCAGCAGCAGCCTTAGCGTCTCATGCCCGTCTCTGGGGTCCATGCTGATAGCTGAGGCTAGCGCCAGTCTCTGGAGCTCGTTTAGGCGGTGCTCTAAATCCCCTCTCCTTGCACACCAGGAAACAAAGAAGCAAGATAAAGTCTCTTGCCTCTTCGGCAGCTCCAGACCTTTTCCCAGACTCCCTCCCGGCTAGCTGTGGTGCACTAACCCCTTCAGGCTTTGCTCATGCCGCCAACCCCAGCCCTCTCCCTGGGATCCGACCAAAGCCCGAGCCTCAGCCCCCAGCCCCCGCTGCCCCGGCGGGTGAGCAGACAAGCCTCTCGGGCTAGTGAGTGCTGGTCGGCACTGGCACCGATTCTCTGCGGGAGTCTCTTGTGGCATATTAAAGTTGACACCTCAAGATTGTTGTATCATAAGTTTAAATAGATACAAAAAAAGTTTTCCAATATATTCTATATATATATGTGCTTGAAGTATATTTTTTTTGTAAAAACTTGGAGTTGCAGTTAAAACTCCTTCACTTTATACGTTTGTCATACAAATTAATCGACAAATATATTCCTTAGTGTCAAATCAATCAGCTAATTCAGAATTACTTTGTCAGAAAAAGTCTGAAATATTTTTTTAATTTAAATAAATGTTTTCATACATGTTCATGTGACAGTATTCTAATTTCTGAATTATAGTTCTTTCCTTGAGTTTGTGCCCTGGATCAGTGTTTCTCAGCCTCAGCACTACTGACATTTTCAGCCAAATAATTCTTAGTTGTGGGGAAGCTCTCCTTTGTATTGTTGGATTGTCTACCAGTGTGCCTACCCTCTATCCACTAAATGCCAGTAGCACCCTTCCTCCCAGTTGTGACAACCCAGAATGTCTTCTGACACTTCCGTTTATCTTCTGGGGGGCAAAAATCACCCACAAGTGAGAACCACTGCCTTAGCTGAATCAAAGCATAGTTCCCTTCAGTATTTCTCCCCCTAAATTTACTTTGAACGTTAGATGATCTTTCCTTTAAACCTACCCCTTTCTGTGTTGCCTAGATTTTTTTAAACTGTGGGGAAAGCACCTTAATAATATTTGAATGGATGAGGGTTCTCCTTATTTTATAGCGTAGAACTTTAGTGAAAGAAGAGCTTAGGAAGAAAGAACGAGTTACTACTTACTTTCTCAGGCAGATCTATTTTAGAAAAGGAGTGCATATGGAAGTTGAGAATCTGGAAATACTTTCACCCCATAATTTATTTCCCAGTGCATCATTCCTCCATTGCTTCACTTTCTTTCATATGCAATACAGACTTCATGATGCATCATGACAATCCCTCCTTTGCCAGCACCCTCAATGCCCTTAGCCCTTAATCCTTTTTACAACAAGCCCCAAACATTGGATTAATCTAAGCAATCACTTCTTCCATTAATATACTAAGGCTACAGAATGCTGCAGAAGAAAATCACAAAATTATGTTTTTAAGTAACCAGACATTTGTAAACTTATTTCATTTGAGATTTCAGCATCACTCAGGAATTCTCAAACATGTTCCTGGTCACTTTCTTTGAATCTCTGCAATATCTATTCCAAATTTTTATGTTTCACTTCAGTCATAAAATCCTCTACCATCTCTCTCTCAATAAATTAAGCTGCCTTCTAATTTACTGAGAAAACTGAGTCCATACAGTATGAACAACCTCAATCTCCTACATCTACAACAACTTATCTATATCTTCTGCCTACCTCTACGTTTTCTTCATTTTCAAAGGAAGAGATATTTTTTTCTAAAGTAAACCCTTCCACCTGTGTTCTTGATATCATTCCCTTACAGTTTCATCTAATTCCAGACTACACTATCAGTTACAATCTCTTTATCTGGCACAATCAACTTTCCCCTCATGATTGGTTTATTCTTTAGTGAACTAAATATGTTTTCATTAAAAAAAAATCCTCTGAAATGCAGTCTCTTCATCTGCCAACCACTCTTTAAAACACTCAAGGCTTCCACCACCACTTTTCTGAAAGTCCAATGGTAAAAGCCAACAGCAATCTCCTAATAGACTCTTAATCCTCATCTTGTTTGATCTAGCTATTTGTGTCTTTAATGTCCCTCTCCCATGGACTCCTGTAACAGTTCTATTAGTCTTCATCTCAATTCTATGACCATTTTTTTCATATTCTTCTTTTCTATTTCCCTTCCCTTTTGAAACCATAAAATATTAATGACATCTAGGGTCATATTATTGTTTTCTTCCTATTTATATGGTCTCACTAGACAATCTAATCTCTGCCCATGGTTACAACTTCCATGGATATCCAAATACCCTCAAATATTTATCTCTAGGTTACTCTTCTATCCTAAGTACCCAACTCTCACTAACAACTTCCGGTTGGATATTTCTACCTGGATGTTGTAATAATACCCACAAACTCTATCTCTTCTGTACCACAAGAAGTCAGGAAGATTTTCCTATTTTACCTCCTAAAGATTTCTCAAAATTTTTCCTCTCAAATTCTTCTGTGATTGCCTTACTTCAGATCCTTATTATATTTTGCTTGAACTTTCAAAACAGCCTCCTTAACTGATCCCTGCAGCTAGTCTTGGTCAATTGAATCTATTTTTCATTATCATCAGAGTTGACCTTTCCAAAAATGCAAATCTGGACATTATTCCTTTCCTTAAAGCACTTTCACTGATTGCTATTTTCCATTGGACAAAATTCAAATTCTTTAGTAGGACATGTAATAACACTCATTGATGATCTATCTCCTGCCTATACCTCCAGATATACATTACCACTTCTGTTCTCCAAAATTTGGCTCATTGTATCTGTTACAAGAAGCTAGATTACACAGTAGTAACAACCAACCTCGAAATCTTAGTGTCTCATAACAACAAAGTTTACTTTCTACTTATGCAATATGTCAATGGCAGGTTAGTTAGGAAGTCTGCTTCTTGCACCCTCACTCTGAAACCTCATCCAGAGAATTTCTGGTCATCATGACAGAGGTGAAAACAACATGGAAAATTAAAACCTAGCTCTTAAGATTTCCACCTGGAATTCACACCAGTCACTTCATTTCATGAGGAATTACCCAAAAACAGTAACTGCCACTTTTAATATCAACTGAAGTAAGGAAGTTAACCCCTGCCATGGGTCCCTAAGGTGGAATCTGGAATATATGAGAGCAGCCTCAATGAAAACCATACTCATACTCTGATTTCTCAACCTAGAATGTTCTTTTGCACCTCATCTATAAGGTGCAGACACACAATCATCTTTGAAGAATTATCTCATAAACTACATAGTCTACGAAGTCTTTTCTCATCAATTCTTTCTTATGGCTCTCAATGAATGTTGTTCAGTTATACAAATAGCATCCAAATTAATTTGATGCATTTGATACATTGCATTTGTATCTCCTCCCTCAGAAACATGAGGTTCTTCAGGAGAAGGTCCATGCATCATCCACTTTGATGTCTCTAGTGTTAAGTGCTGTGCCTGATGCATAGTAGAAGCCCGATAAATTGTTTAATAAATAAATAATGTATGGTAGCATACTATTTTGAAATATAAATCAGTTCTCTCCCTTATTGATTAAAAGAAGATATTTGATCATAAAGTTCAAATACCACTTGTCTAGGAGGTCAAATAGAAAAAATTGAATGCATAGTTATCACATGCATATTATATACACAACTTGCATATAAGACAACTTTTCTCATATTCACACCATATGAAAGATACCAGGAGCTAGAAAAGGGGAAAGTGAGAAAGTGCCACATAGAAAATAAAGGGAAAGCTTAAGAGACCTTTAGCTTTCACAGGATCAAGCATCTCTCACAGCAGGAAGTGATGTGAAAGCCAGTGCCCAGTTGACCTTCTCTTTACCACCTGGTGAAGACCATCATTCTATGCCAGCTAGAATGTCATCCATCAATCCATAAGCTGTTATGACACTTATTCGGGACTCTACTCAAATCCATTCTAACTCACTCTTGTATGTACAACTCCTCCTTCAAAGGCCCACAACTAAAGGGATGATGGAAGCATTAAAGGAAAAATCCCCTGCATTTCTTCAAGTTTGAACTAAAAAATATCTAGAGATCCTGCAATGGCCAGGACATTTGCTTAACCCACCATTCCTATGTCCTTGAATTTCATAACAACAAGTAATGAGTAAATACTAATACTCATTCACTGTACATTAATATCTTGAGCAATTCTTTTTTTTTAAAGTTGTCTGCTCCTTGAAGAAAATATTATCCATAAAATTGGTTATTATTATCATCTCCCTCTTCTGAAGCATATTTCTACTAGAAGGAGCAAATGGAAAGGGAATCAGTGGATGATATATAATGAACACAGTATCTTCAAAAATGATGTTTGTCTCTTCCCAGCAGGTGTCCCTTCTGTCTACTTATCCTCATTCTCCTGTACTGCAGTCATTAACTAATGGTTCTTTACTGCTCAGGGCTATTCAGATATATAGAATTAAAGCCTTCTTTGTGATGTCTTTGCTCTTTTGGAGAGAGAAAAATGTCTTTTGAGTCCTGGTAACATTGGATCTTTTATTAATAGCCTCACAATTCCCACAAGTACATTTCCTTTGTGATTCTGTTTGCTATGGGCCCAGACATGATTGAGAACTCTGGTGTTTGTTATTTTCTTCTTCGGTTGCTTCTTCTTTATTCAGGAGAGGAAAAAATAAAACTTTTATTAACAGAGCATGTGAAATGAATATGAATCTTTTTGTCTCTAAAATACACTGGAGTTCTGCCCATGCTGAGTACTACATTTCCCTCATTTATTTCATATTTTTTTGTTAATGCCAGCCTCTCTATGTTCTTGCAAAGGAGACGTCTAATGACGTGCAGTCTTTAAAACATCCAGGTAATAAATTTTTGAAACTGAATATTTTAATTGATGTTCATTTAAATAATAATTACTTAGTCTAAACCTTCTTTATACAAAGATATTA